>NC_141161.1:67669588-67907088 GCF_053477565.2 Lygodium microphyllum
CCTAATTTAGCTCTACAAGATTCCCACAAAAAGAGTAAAAAGAAAAACATTTGGATTGCTTGGTAGGACAAATGGTTCAAGAAATCCTATGCATTGGGGATGATTAGCTGGTTACTTCCAATCCCACATTCTAGAATTCCATTGCCATCATTGTGCTTCACTTCCCATTTCCATCTCTCCATATTGTGATTTTACTCACTGAAGCTTAGCAAGATTTTGCTCTTATTGCTAGAAAGAGACAATTCGCGTATGGTGTTTACCTACATGCTACTATTTTGAACGTGTTAGTGGTTTAGGACTCAAATGCTTGTGATTTGTTGGTGTCCTAATCATGGGTGTTGTTTCCACTGATACGTTTATGGTTTGTTTTTTGTGAAGCTTGTGTTTTCATTCTACAGAACTGTCACTATCATTGTTTTCGTTCATTGGTTGCCACATCAACATTTAGGCTTTGATAGGCATATTCTTGATGTTGCATTTTGGGCCACCTTGGGTGTGGCACACAATTGAAGCTATCTTTGGTGTCATTGCCACCTTCAACTCATACCATCTTGGGCATTGAGACAAAGAACTTGGTGCCTTCTTCATTAACACATTTGTCATTTGTATAGATAATTCTTCCATAATCTTTCATTAGATTGTGTTTCTCTATGTCGGTGTACATTGTGTGTAGTCTTCGTTTCCCCTATAATTTCTTTACATGGTATGGGATTCAAGTGCTCTTGATTGACAACTAGGTCTCGATTGGGAAAGTTTGACATCCAAAAGCACATTGAAAGAAATTTAGAGATGTCTCATCCCTCATCACCAAAACACTCATTCCTAAGGCCTCTTCACCTTACTCGGACTTTTTTTGCCTTTATAGACTCTAATTAGGAGGTATTCTTAGATATTCTCCTTGGAGGAAGGGAATAAGATCCTTTAAGGGCCTTCTTCTCAATCAGTGTTAGATTTGTGTGATTCATATTCTCTTAGTCCTATCCTTTTACTCCCACTAATTTGCAAATAGCATAAGCTAGCATTGAGATGTAAACCCATACCAATATGCACTAGAGAAGAAAAGGAGGTTCCATAGGTAGAATAATAGGCAACCCCTTAGATGAACTAGTAATGAGTTTTCTTTTGGTGGATCAATCTCATATTCAAAACCCACACATCTCGACCTCTTCTCTCATTCTTCGCTCAAATGATTATGTTGAGCACCTTAGTATTGTCTAGCATTGTTGCAATGAGTTGTTTGTAAAGGCTAGAGAGAAACTGGGTCTTGTGAAGAAGGTTTAGGAATGTAAGGAAGAGAAGATGAGACAACTTTGGATTATTAACCCTATATATACCGGTGTAACTCAAGAAGGAAAGCTAGAGAAACTCCGAATTCCAAACTCCTTAATTCACAACTCTTGTGAAGCATACTTACATCCAACAAAGCATGTGTAATATCCATTATCTCTATAGCGTCAGTCCCTCCATCGTATATATGCACTTCCTTTAGCTCAAGGATCTCCTAAAAAACAACAAGTATATCATTACACCACTCCCATAACATGAGTAGCAGTTTCTATCATTGTAGCATATGCATACATCAACTCTTCGATCTCTAACTAATTCTCTGCATCAAGTAGTACATGATCATCATATGCATCTCTCAACAATATCTTTTGCCTCCTCTATCCTTCTAGCATCCTATTGATGCATTCTTCTATCCTCTTCTTGTATTGTTATTACTTGTACAAAATCAACCTCCAGAATGTGTCCAAAAGGTTCCTCACAAATTCTAGATCTCCATACCCAAGCTCAATTATTTGCAAACTATACTCTAATATCTATTGCACATCTTGTAGGGAAAGCACATTTGTATCCATAGAACCTGCCATAACTAAACCTTTCCTTGGATGCTTCACGTTGGGTTCCACACAATGTCAGAAGGAGTTGCAGGTAGGCTAGAAAGACATAACTTCGAATTATAAACTATGCATGTATTTTGTAACATAAGAAGAAAATCTAGAGAAACTCTAAATTTCAAACTTTGTCAGGACCTATGAACTAGAAACTCAAAAACTCATACAAAATACTATTGGCAATTAGCCTTTAACTTGACTAATCTCCTAGCAATTAGCACTCAACTAGACTCTGATCAAACTCTGATCAAACACACATCAAATTAGCTAACTTAGTTCCTAATGTTATAATAAAATTTGATATTTCCATGGCTTCCAACACATAGAGCTTGAGATAAAGCACAAGATCCTAAAGCTACTCCTTATTTATAACTTATTTGAATGCTGCTAAGGCTACCATGGGTTGGAATACAATATAAAATTATTTCATAAGATGGATGCTCAAGTTTTGTCAATCATATACATTTTTCAATAAGGAAAGAGGAAATGGGAATGGCATTCATGGCATATGATTTTTATGTAGTGCAATCACCTTCCATTAACATGATTGGGTTTGTGCTCTTTGGCTACCACAAATAGATTCAGTATCCACATTGTTGTTACCTTTGAGGACTAGGATGATGAACTTGATAATGTAGCTTTACTCCAATGATGCTCATATTGCTAATGGTAACTTGACAAGTGAACATACTTAGAGTTTGCACAAGGAATAATCTTGGAGGTAAAGATGACTTCTATACTTATTTGTTGTGGCTACTCATATATATGCTGATGAAGATGACAGATCATCACTATTAGGAGTAAGATGTGGTGGGTGATCATCGCTATTAGGAGTAAGATGTTATTATTGATAGCATGGTGACAAATTTCAATGGCACAACAGGCTTTCCCACCTTGGAACCATTGCATGTGACCTATGGACACCCCCTTATGTAGTCCCTTTATCAAGTACATATGTGTAGTCTAATTGGTCACACTCCTCCCATGGTCTTTGGCACTCATGCCCATATTATATCAATCTACTCATGTAGCATGAGTCCTCGATTTCCTCTTTTAAGTTGCCATCCACTTCTAGTGCATAACTAGAAGTAGTTGATCCTACTTTCCCACATGACCATCTACTTTAGAGGATCATGGAGTCTTGTGCCTACCTTTGTTAGATGCCTATGGTAGTAATTGAGAGGGTACATTTCTTCTCTTATTCTCTTACATTATAGTGGGTTCTTTCCTTAACTTGGCCATACTAAAATCATCTCCATTGGTAGGGATTTGCTACTTTTGGTTGGTGGTGGATGAGATGTAAATAGTACTCGCATGGTGGTTTTTTTCTTGGTTGAGATCCATCTTCTTGGTCCACCATGGAGTTGGTAATTCTCATTATTTTCCCTCCCAGGGCCAAGTTATGAGACTACCATGGGGCTAACATAGAGGTCATTTGTTCCACATGTTTCTAGTTGAGGCCCAAAACTTCACTTTTCTACATTGAGTGCTTATCCTTCCCCTTGACAATTTTCATTGTAGGCATAGGTCATGGTCTTCATGGTGAAAGGAGGAAATTTTCCCTCTTTATACTCATACAAACTTGGTTATTGTATTTTCTTCTTTAATTGTTCCTAGATAATCATTTTGTAAATGAGCACTAGAGAATGTCAATAATTCTCCTATAAGGGCACTACCACTATATGTATGTCCAAATTAGCATTGCCCCTTGCATAGAATTTTATTTTGTGAGTTTGGTGATTGGGGAATGAAAATTTTGGGTGTTGCCAAAGTGAAAACCCTTGCAATGTGTGTAACCATATATCTCCTTTTTGTTGGGGGTAAAGGCACCTATGCTGGCCGCTCGTGTAATACTACTTTGATAGTACCCACACCTACACACTAAAAGTGGCGGGCGCCCATCATTGTCACTTCATTATTTATTATTTTAGTGACATTTGAATAAAGGGAAGCCCGGTCACACATTGTGATTGTTGGAGTTCCCACATCTTGAGTTTCTCTCTCTTGCTCTCTTGCTTCATTTGCCATATTTCACACCTCTCTTGCTTCCGCTTGCTTGTGCTTCCACTTGGGCTTCTCCCTTCAACTCGTACTGGAGCCTTCTTCTTTGTGAACTTGAGCTCAATCTATCATTTCTTCAGCTCTCATTTGAGTTACCTACAACAGGGTTTCACCATTAGCAACCATAGCTCCACCTCTTGAGGTTCATATATTGAGCTCTCATTGCTCTAGGACTTCTCAGGACCTATTGGGGCCATCTCAAGGCATTCTTGAGTCTATGTTGAGCTTATTTCAGGGAAATACAAAAACCTTTTTTCAGTTGTGGCCATTTTCAAGCACTTGTGCTTGCTCAATCACTCCCTGACATTGGATAAAGTCTTTGGTATTGTTTACCACTCCTTCCAGCATTGACCATTAACATTGATAATTGTTTTTGAGTCATTAAGCTCCATCAATTAACTATGCAAACATGCCAACATGCTGGCATAAAACATGGATGACCATATCTTCAATGTTTAGAGCTTGTATATGCTTCCCACGATACCTGTATACTTATATTTTGTTGTCGAATACTTAGGGGATCATATATCATTGGTTTGAGGGAATGATTTGAGTACTCTTTTAGCTCAACTTTCTCATAGATATCATTGCTGTCATAACAGGGAAAAATGCTATTTGTCTGGAAAATGTCATGCTCTTAGCTTATGTGATGCTTCCGGGATGCTCATTTGATGCTAAACACATTGGGCAATGCTTGGCCAATGTATTAGAATGCTTGTGCACTAATTTGAGCCCATATTTGGCTTAGTTTTATTGTCATTTTTACTATTGTAATAAGCAAGGGCTAAGTGCTATTTTATCAGTGAAAGCATATGCCTATTGCTCGTTGATGCTTCCCAACTACTTGGGATGATACATTGATGTCTATGGTTGATGCCACATGCTTGGCCATGCTCCCTGAATGCTTTTGGGATTTGATTGAGCTCACTTTTTCTCAGTCTTGACAATCATTTTATTGTTGTACATACAATGGACAACAAGCTTTTAACAAGGACAATCTATTCCTAATGCCCTTTCATGCTATTCATGCATTCTATCGGATGTATCGGTGCATGACATTGAAGCTCTATGCTTGGTTATGCTATTGAATGCATTTGAGCTTTGATTTGAGCTTAGGACATTTGACATTGGTTGTTAGTTACTTCATTGGATGCTCTAGAGGTCTATGACCTTACGGTCTAGAGGTCTATGCACTTGATGTATCTTGGATGCTTGGATGCCACTCAGAAGAGGATTTGGGCCTTGTTTGTTCACCCGAAATCTGAATTTTGTTCTAGTGGGAGAGCCGCTTACTTGAAACTTGGATGTTACATTGAGCTTTGGATTTTATTTGTAGTTGAGCTTGAGCTACTTCAACTTCTGTTGCTCGCGTGCTGTAGGTTGTTTTGTATTAGTGATTGCCCCTGTTTTTTGGCATTGATTTCTTATTGATGTACCTCATTTTTAGCATGCTGTAATTGCAGACTATTGTACTATTTATGAGAGCAGATCCCTCCATTTGATGGTATTTTGGTCATAGTTTTGTGGATAGCTCATTATTTGGTCCATACCTCTTGTTTTCAACTTATTTGGTAGTGGTTTTGGGGCTATTTGTAGGTATTACAATAGCCTGTTTGGTCTGTGTACTGTGCCTCTTTTTCTACAGTATGGCTAGTCATTCAAATAACAGTGCCATCTTCAACATTGAAAAGTTGGATATCAATAATTATGGCTATTAGAAGACCCAAATTTGGTAGCTTTTGGTGTAAAAATCTCAGATTAGGCCGATCAAATGCAAGAGCATTAAGATTGAAGGTCAAGATCAAGATGTGTGGGATGATTTAGATGAGCTTTGTAGGTCCACGATTATCCAATCCCCCAACAAGCAGGTTTATTGATCAGCTCTCTATGAGGGGTCTGCATGGGATCTTTGGGAGAAGATCCATAATCTCTATGACAAGCAGAGCCTTGCTTCTCAGATGTATTGGCTAAAGCAACTTATGGACCTTCGTATGAAGGAAGGCACCAGTGTTTCTCTGCATTTGAGTTGTTGAGATATTTGCAATCACACCTACTTTAGTCCCTTTTGTGAGAAGTAGTGAGGGCTCAGGACCAGAATCCCATATGCATAGTAGGAGAAAGTACCACCACTCAATTCCTATAAAGCATTGTACTTGCACTCTTTTTCTAATGCAATGATAGTACTCTTTTCTTTCCAGTAAAGTGTCATGTCACTGTCAATACACAAGATTGTGTTTATGAGTCCAAGTCTAAATCTTAGAACCTAATTCACTTGTGTAACAATTTGTCCTAGTCAGGGTCAATGTCTTCATGAGTTTCTTTTTTCCTCTTTCAACCTCCATAGCTTCCGCACCTGCCATGCTCTAGATCCCGCATATTTCACATGGTATCAGAGCTCAGTTGAGCATGGCCCAACTCTCATTTCACTCCTCTCAGCTCCTTTCCATCTCTTCTCAGCTCAATTTGAGTATTGGACCCTATCTCCAACTTCATTTGCATTCCTACCTTCAATGAAGCTTCCATGGCAGCCATAGATAACAACACCCTGTTAGTTTGAAGCTTTCATATCTCTCTCCACAGGCCAAATCTCTCTGAACTTCCTTTTGGAGAAGTGTTTCTCTGCTTTCAAAGCTCCTTCTTGGCACCTCAATCATTGAGATTGGGCAACTATAGCTTTAGCATTGCCTCTTTTTAGATTTGCTGCCATAACTGTGTTTGTGGACAGTGCCTATCTACCTCTGTTATCAACCAGGCTATTGGCACAAAAATCAAGGATATTGATGCACACCATGCCCGGCATTTGCATTTTCCCAAATCTGGGTGCAGTTTTGACAGCGACCACTTTGAAGGCTTAGATCTCTCAACTGGAGCATAATCAGTAGAAACCCTCTTAGGGGGAGTTAGACCCATTAGTGAGGGTCCTCTATCTCAAAGGGTTTGAGCAGATTCAACTTGTGGAGTGCGTGGGAGCTCATTTACCAGTTGATGGTCCCTGTTGCCATAGCCACTTACCTTTAAGCTCATTTTTCCTTTATTTTCTCTCTCCTGCCACTTAAACCAAGCCAAGGCCATTATCAAACTGGAGCTAGGCGACAGCTATATCCACCATGTGGATAACTGTGAGACCTCACAGGATACATGGAAGAGACTTGACACCTTGTTTGGTGCACAGTCTAAATCATCAAAGTATGGTCTCCTAATTGAGTTTTTCAGGCTTGAAATGAAGTCCAGCACATCACTTGCCACACATCTAAATTACATGGAAGGACTTCTAAGCCAACTTGCAGGAATCAACATTAAAATGAAAGAAGATGTTTGCATCGGTGTCCTACTTAAGAGTTTGCCTCCTGAATATAATAATGTATCAACAACTTTAATCAACATGCCAAATCTTAAACTTGTTGATATCCAGGTACAAAGGCAAGAAGGATCAGCTCTTCTGTGACTTCTCCAAAAGGACCGGACACACTGAGAAGTTCTGCCATGCCAGAAAGAGGTCCCAAAAGGCCTATCTAGTTGCAGTCAAAGAAGAAGAAGAAAATGGAGCAAAGGAAGAAGAAGAAGACCAGTAGGAGAAGGACAAACCTCATCAGTCCTTCTATTCAAATAGACTTTTTTAGTTTTGTATTTCCTAGCCCTAATGCCTCAAACATAAACTTGTAAACTTCTAAGTTATCCTTGTACTACAGCCTCTATACACTTTGCGAGGTCATTGCTACAGCCTCTGGATGTCGATCATGTTTGTGGTATCCACACTTAGCCTTTTCTACGACAGCCTCTGGTGTTTTTGCCATGTTTATGGTGTGCCCACACTTTGCAGGTGTTGCTTTTACTAAAGCCTCTACACACTTTGTACTTTTGGTTGTGATTGAGGAGGGGTGTTGAGATATTTGCAATCACACCTACTTTAGTCCATTTGTGAGAAGCAGTGAGGGCTCAGGACCAGAATCCCATATGCACAGTAGGAGAAAGTACCACCACTCAATTCCTATAAAGCATTGTACTTGTACTCTTTTTCTAATGCAATGATAGTACTCTTTTCTTTCCAGTAAAGTGTCATGTCACTCTCAATACACAAGATTGTGTTTATGAGTCCAAGTCTCAATCTTAGAACCTAATTCACTTGTGTAATAATTTGTCCTAGTCAGGGTCAATATCTTCATGAGTTTCTTTTTCCTCTTTCAACCTCCATAGCTTCCGCATCTGCCATGCTCTAGATCCCGCGTATTTCACATGAGTGAGTTTCATGCTATCATTGGCTAGCTATCATATCACAAGGTATTGAATTTAAGGACAATTTTCCACAGTTGTTCTTGTTGCTCACACTGCTTGAGCCTTGGGATACGTTTTGTATTGCTATGTGTGAAAATATGCTCAAGAATGGGCTAAAATTGGCTAATATAGAGGGTGTATTCCTAACAAAGAAGATAAATAGGAAGAATGTGGATGCTTCTTGTACTTCTCATGATTTGACTATTGGGGTTGCTATGATGGCAAGAATGGGAATGACTGCCATGGTAGAGACTCACAGAAGTTTCATTCTAAGTTCCATGGATATTCTTGCAGTAAGTCCCATGGATGTAAGTCTGATTTGACATATCATTATTGTGGGAAAGTAGGACATATCATGCTGCAGCGTCATAAAATGCGTGATGACAAGCACAAGGAAAAGGGTAAAGAGAAAGCACATGAAAAGCTTGATGATTGCAACCTTGACCTGTTGGGGTAAAAGGCCTTTGGGCCTACCCGTGTATACTGTGACCGCCCATTCTTTATTCATATATAATATGATAGTGCAATAAGGCTGTCACTTCAGTTGGACAGCACCTACATTGTGTGTGCTCTTCTCTCCTGCATCTTCCTCTTCTCCTTCTCCACTGCCATTGCATCCCCTTTAGCTGGTATCAGAGCCCGGTCTTCAAGAGCTCATCCCGGCCTTCCACATGAGGTATGAGATCTTCATTCTCACTTAGTTTTCAGCTCAATAGGGTTTTCACACAGGTTGTGGGCAGCCATAGCTCACACCTCTTGGAGCTTCCTTCACCTGGATCTTGCTTCTAGCCTATCAAGGCTTGTTGAGGCTTGGTGTAGGCCTTCTTTGGCCCCCATTTGTGCCCCCTTTGGGCCTCATTGTTGACACGTGGGATAACAGACCCCCTAGCCAGCTCACGTTTTTTTTTGCGCCTATTTCAAAATCTGGCCCAAAAATCACTCTTTTTATCATATCTCGAGCATTCGAAACCCGATTTAGGCAAGGTAAGAGTCTAAGTTGGTGTTTTGGCACGCTCCGGACACGATGGTGATGTCGGATTTGCCAAATTTTGATGAAAAAATATTCTGCAACAGATTTCAGGTCTGAGACAACATGTATTTGTATGCCTATGGCTTATGTGATGCTTCTAGTGATGTCTATTGATACCGGATCACTTGTGGATGTTATGCCTCTTATGTGAGACGCATTTAGAGCTGATTTATCTCAGCTATTGACTGTTTTGAACAATCCCAAATTTGTCCAAAATAGGACAGCCACTTGTTACTTCAATTTTATGTTTACAGGTCTTGGCATTTGATGGCAGATTATGCTCGGTTGGTTGCCTATATAAACGGGAATTTATGCCTATGGTTTGCCTATGGATTTGAGCTTGGATTGAGCACTGATTTACTCAGTTTACAGAGGTTATATGCTGCTGGAAACTTCAGGGCTGAAGCTATTTATGCTACAGTTGGGTTATGCCTATTGGTTACGGGGTGTTTCTGGCTACTCGGTATGATGTCATGATGTATTTGGACTATGCCACATGTCTTGTTTATGCTTTGGAATGCTTTTGAGCTGAGATTAGAGCTCGATTTGGGTTTGACTGTCACTTCTTTGCAGTTGGCATTTCATCTATGACATGGTTTATGCCTAGGCTACCCAGTATGGGTTATGATGTCTTGGTGGATGCTTTATGCTTTGGTTGTGGATGGCAATTGTTTGAGCTTGTCTCGATATTCATTTGAGTATTCCCTTGAGCAGTTGGACATTGACTTGGTTTTTTCCATTACGACTTGGCCTTTTCCATTATGACCTTGGATGCTATATGGAATTTGATGCTCTGATTATGGATCTTGGCTATTACTTGGATGTACTTATAGGTATTGAGCAGTGAACTGCTCCCTTGTTTTGGCAGTTGCCTATTGAGCTGTGATTGCTCGTTTGCATTTGATATGTGGGATACTTACTAATCAGTGGACTTGGATAGTGCTTGGGATTTACAGTTATGGTCTTGCTCCTTTGTTGTCTAGCTTCTATGCTAGTTGGGCTCTTATTACCCGTCCATGTTAGAGAGCAGATGCTATGTATGCTTACCCGTCTATGCACATGGTCTACTATTGTATACCTTATAGAGCCACTTATTTGGATGTTGTTGTATAGATGTTTGGGCTTCACCTGGAGCTTGACTCTTGCAAGATGCTTTGCCACTTGTCGGTCTTTACTTGACTTGGATGTTCCTTGGTGGCATGATGTACTACAGAGCTATGCGTATGCATATGGTTATGGGCTGATTTCATGGGTGAATATCATATGCTCTTATGACAGATGTCTTATGCTTTATGGTATTGTGGTTGGTTATGTCATGCAGTTGGTTACGACTCTTCTTCATGTGGGAGCTTTTGCATCCTTGATTGATGCCTTTATGTCCTCCCATCCATCGAGGTTTCATGAGCATTTGTAGCATGCTTCTACCACTGATGTACTAGCAGATGATTGTCTTTATGAGCAGGTTCCCTATGTTGGGACAGCCCTCGACTGCTTGAGCTTCATGGATGCTATGGATAGCCCTATTCATGATGACTTGGATTCCTTGTCATCTTCTACAGGTTCTTCTACTTTAGATGTTGTTTGCTTCCATTGTGGGAAGCTTGGGCATGTTCAAAGAAAATGCTTTAGACGGATTAGAGAGAAGCAGAGATAGAGACGGACTCAAAATGAGTAGAGAGTCAGCGATGCAGCAGGTATTGCCTGTCTTTCTAGTGGTGAGGTACATGTAGTTACCCATGATGATGCAGTTGAGCATGTCCTCCTGTCATCTAGTTTCCCTATAGCTTACTTGCTCAATGATCAGGCCCATGCCTTTGATTGGCTTTTCGAATCTATGGAAACTTGTAATGTTACCCCTCATAAAGCATGGTTCTCTACTTATAGGGAGGTTAATGGATGTATTGATCTGGGCCTTGAGCAGACTTATGCTATTGTTGGTACAAGGAACATACACCTAGCTTTGCCGAATGGGACTTCTCTTATGCTCAGGGATGTTCTACATGTTCCCATGCTCAGTAAGAGCCTGATTTTTGTCAGTCACTTCAATGATGTAGGTTACTCTATTTCTCTTCAGGATAGGTCATGGAAGATCTGTCATGGTTGCTTGGTTTTGGCCAGAGGTTCTCGAGTTGGTTCTCATTACCCAGTGCATGTCTCTCATGTGGGAGATTCTATGGTTGTAGTTATCCGTATACCACATGCATTGTTATGGTATCATTGCCTAGGCCATATGCACCATAGAGAGATGGAGATCTTGTCTCGTTCAAACTCATTGCTGCCTCCTATGTCACTTACAAATCTTGATGCTTGCCCTAATTGTACTCTTGGTCCTTGCATAGCCCCCTTGGCTTAATGCGATCATATGAGGCATGCTCCTCTAGATCTTGTCGATTGTGCAATATATGGACCTATGCCTTCCCAGTCACTTGGTGGAGCATTGTACTTTGTGACCTTTGTTGATCATGCTACCCATCGTGTTTGGGCTTTTCCCTTGGTGCAGATTGAGGATGCTATAGTTATGCTTGACAGGTTTATGGATTCTGCTGGTAGCAGGCCTAGGTGCTTGCAGATGGATTATGAGAGTCATGCTCTCTCTCCCAACTTTTGGACCTCTTGTCAGCAGTATGGCATTGATTTCTTGTACCCACGGTATTATGGGAATGCTCATGGCATGTGTTTGACCTTACAGGCAAAGGTTGCTTCTATGCTTACTATAGCTGGGTTGTCTTATGGCTTTTGGACTGAGGCCCTTATGACAGCAGTCTATTTGGTTAACAGGAAGCTGTGCTTGACCTTGGATGGTATTACACCCCATGAGGCATGGAGTGGCATGCAACCCTCCTATGATTGCTTGAGGATGTTTGGCTGCCAAGCATCTATACATATGCCACATGAGTTATGTCACGTAGATGTATCCTCCTTGGTTATGGAGATGGTGACTTTAAGGCCTACAAATTATGGGATTTGGATGCCCAACAGGTCATATGCAACCATCATGCTGTCTTCTATGAGACGCAAACACCTCTTAGCCCTCTTGTACGCTTTATGGGTGGCTAATTTTATAGCAGCTACACTGCTATTATAGCAAGCTATTTATGTTGAAAATGAGGCACTTATTGGCCTAGATGATGTAGCTATGCATAGTAGTTAGGGTCAGGATGTTGGTGGTCAGTTTCTAGACCCCTTGCAGGCTCATGAGAGCCATTTTCTTGTAGTTTTGCAGGCTAGACAGCCAGCCATATGTCAGTCTTCCACTTCGCTGAGGCCACATGTAGTCTTGAGACCTCGTTGGACGAGTGTCCGGGATGTTGGCCCTCTTTCAGTGATTGACACTGGAGAGTTTGACTGCTCTCCGCTGTCTTATATGCGCCACGCTGATGCTATGCGCGACTTTGATGCTTTATAGCCATGCATTGACGAGTTGTGCTTGCTTCATGAGAAGCATTCTTGGATTGCTCCATTGTATGGAGTTGCGGGATCGCTTATCTCCTGGATGTCATGGACTTGGGGATGGTTGACTCTTCTTCTACAGAGGTTCTCGACACTTCTTGCGCAGCTCCCTTTCCGATTGGTGAGATATTATGATTCCTCACCTTGTCTTTTTTTTTTCTTTTCTTTGTTTTCACTCCCTAGAGCCACATTGCCTTTTAGTTGGGGTAAAAGGCCTCTGGGCCTACCCGTGTATACTGTGACCGCCCATTATTTATTCATATATAATATGATAGTGCAATAAGGCTGTTAGTTTAGTTGGACAACACCTACATTGTGTGTGCTCTTCTCTCCCGCATCTTCCTCTTCTCACTAAGGCTGTCAGTTCAGTTGGATAGCACCTACATTGTGTGTGCTCTTCTCTCCCGCATCTTCCTCTTCTCCTTCTCCACTGCCATTGCATCCCCTTCATGAAGCTACTAAGTCCAGTGTTAAGAAGATAAAAGAGATCAATGTAGTGTGGAAACCTAACTCTAATGATGATTACATTCTTGTAGCTTCTTCTTTGGATGAGTCACAACTGACTGATGTCTTGCTTGTTTTTACTCAATGTTGGTTGATGGATTCAGGGGCTTCCTTTCATGTGACCCCTCATAGAGAGTGGTTCCACTCCTATGGTAGTATGATTGGATCTATCTATTTGGGGAATGACTTGGCATTGTAGATAGTTGGTATTAGTGATATTCGATTGTAGTTTGGTTAAGATAATATGTTTACTTTGCATTATGTTCGACTCTCACGAAGAGTCTTATCTCTATTGGTACACTGGGTGATGAGGTTTACTTTATTTCCTTTGGGTATTCTTCTTGGAAGATCACCTGTGGGAACCTTGTTCTAGCACATGGTGCCAAGTCTGGCATTTTATATCCCTTGGTTGTATATGGATCTGTAGATCATGTTTTGTCTATGGCTGTAGTTCCACATGTATCTCTTTGGCATTGTCACCTTGGACACAAGTCCTTAAAAAGGGAATGAAAATGCTTACTCATTTGCAATACCTTTCACTCCTTGACTATAAGTGTTTTGAGTCATGTGATCATTGTTTGTATGGCAAGCAGACACATACTATTGTAAGAAGTCTGGCACTCTGCACATGGGTGAGCCTTTGGCTCTTGTTCATTCTGATATTTGTGGACTTATGCTCTGTTAGTCAAGGTACTTTGTCATGTTCATTGATGATTACTTACATAAGGTCTCGGCATATCCCCCATAAAGCTGAATTTGATATTTTGGCTACCTTTCAATGTTGGCTTGCATTGCATGAGAACCAGTTTGGGTATAGGCCAAAATACCTATGGTTAGATAATGGGGATGACTATGTCTCTAAACCCTTTGAACAATTTTGCAATGAGAGGGGTATTAAGCATCAGTTGACTGCCATGTACACCCCACCCCATAATGGTATGGCTAAGTGCATTGGACGAACAATACAAGAAAGGGTCTGTAGTATGCCTAGCTAGGTAGTCTTACCACAACAATTTTGGGCTAAGGCAATGACTAATGCCATATACTTGGTCAATCGATCTCCTTGTAGTACTATAAAATTTCAAGTTGCAAAGGAGGTGTGGTTTGGAAAACCTCCCTTGTATGCTTATTTGCATGTGTTTGGTTGTGAGGCTTTCTACCATGTACCCAAGGATAAGCACACAAAGCTAGATCCTAAGTTTGTGAAATGCATCTTTCTTGGTTATGGGGATGTAGGTGAGGTGGACTATTGCCTATGGGATCCATAGGCTCAGAAAGTCATCCACAACCACCACGATGTAGTTTTCCATGAGGAAAAGATGCATAAGCAGCAGCCTAAGAAAATAGTTGAGATACGTAGGGTTATATTTCAGGAGGAGCCTCCTACTCCCGTATAGTTAGCTAGACAACCAACAATAACAACTGATGCTCTAGTGGCCCATGACCATGATGTTAAACAGAATGTGGAGGCTCTCAGCCTACCTTGAGATGCTCTACTAGAGCTAGACGTGCTCTTGAGTGGTTTGAGCCCTTTGTTAATTATGTGATGGTGATAGATGCAGGCAAGCCTCTCACTTATGATGAGGCCATGCGTTGTGGTGATAATCACTCTTGGGAGAGGGCCAGGTAGTTAGAGTTTGACTCTTTATACAAAAATCATATGTGTGAGTTGGTTCCTTTACCTAGTGGAAAGCGTGCATTGCCATACAAGTGGGTGTATAAGTTGAAGAGCACCCCTGGATGCCCTAAGCCTGCCTATAAGGCCACATTGGTTGCTAAGGGTTTTAAATAGGAGCATGGTGTTGACTTCAAGGAAGTCTTTTCTCCTATAGTCAAGATGACTACCCTATGGCTGGTACTAGCATTGGTTGTGCAATTAGATCTGGATCTTTATCAAATGGATGTTAAGATAGCTTTCTTATGGAGACTTGCATGAGGAGATTTATGTGCAACACCCTAAGGGCTTTGAGGAAAAAGATAGAGAACACTAGTGTGCAGATTGAGAAAAAGCCTTTATGGCCTTAAGTAGGCACTTAGGAAATGGTACCACAAGTTTGATGCTTTTATGCATTCATAGGGCTATAGAATAGTGATATGGATCTGTGTTTATACATAAAGAAGGCATGTGATTGTAGCCTTTTGATTTTGGTACTCTATGTGGATGACATGTTGATTGCTGGGAGAGCTCTTGATGAGTTGAATGCTCTAAAAAGTTAGCTCAAGAAGAGATTTGAGATGAAAGACATAGGATAGGCCTCACATATTCTTGGGATGCGTATTACGTGTGATTGCTCTCAAGGGCTGATGCTAGGAGGTATATTCCATGGTGGATTCTATGAGACCACGGTGGATTTGGTGAGGTTTTTATTCCATGGTGGATTTGGTGAGGTCTTACGGTGGATTCTGTAAAACTATATTTATTTTCCAAGGCTTGTACACAAGGTGGATTCATTGTGTGAGAAGTTGACGAGGAGGCCTGTCCTTTTCAAGCGTTAGATTAATTTAATGTGTACGTGGGTGATTCCATAGTAGGTGATTCTACAAAATACATATTTAAATTAATGGATGTTTATGAGTTTAGAGTGCACTTGTATTAAATTAAGGTTAGGACAGAGTTCCAACCTATTTATTTATTTTGTAGCTAAAGACTACTAGGTATTCACTTTTGTCGGTTTAATTTTATTATTTTCTAACAATTATAAATACTTCAATTGATGTGTAGAGCAGGTAGTGGTGGTATTGGGAAGCACCACGCGATGGCGTGTATTCAGATTACCTAGAAGAAATTATCATTTTTGATGGGTGTGCGTCTTATCATTAAATACGTGGCACTAATATTTATTTAAGTGCGCTTATTTATTGAAGCACTTGATAAATATTTATTATTTTGTATGTGCATAGGTGCTCGATTTAAATATGTAATTATCAAACATTGTATTTGGACACAACTCGACTTTTGGGTGCCTAACCGCTTTATTCTTTATTTGGACAAAAGCAAACACAAAAGCCAAAGCATGCTAATTGTAAATTGGGCTATTTTTGAGCTTGGAGATTAATAAATTTATAGATACATGCCTTGTGGAGCGTTCACATAAGGCATAGGGGGAGATTGTACCCAATTTGTCTTTTTGGCTTCATGTCATGCAAAACCACCTTCTTACTTTATGAGTTTTAGTAGAGTTCTTTGTTCTTGGAGACCTTCCGGCATTCACTATGTGCACATACATTATCTGATTTGCACACTAGTGGTATTAGAGCAAAGTTGAGGTCAACGGCTTCAAATCGCTTACCATCTCGTGCGAAGGCAAAGATCTTGGAACGAACGGGCTCTACAGGCAGAATCACCAATACCAGCGTGTTCCTAGCGGTGAAGAACCCCTTGTGTTGTTAGATCGCAAAGGACCACTCTCAAGAGGCGGAGGACCACTTCTCAAGTTCCTTTGTTAATTCTTCTTCTTCTCAGAAAACATGCAAGAAATTTCATCAAAGTTGAGTTTATAAGCTTAAAGAAAGCTTAAAAAGCTTAAGCCCTCTAAATTTTGACAATTGGCAGCGACAACATGTACTGATCGCCATCGTCACCGTGAAAAGCTGCTGATGTCCTCCATGCTGAATTCACGACTAAGTTAAGCTTTTCTATATAAAGCTTAAGGCTAAAGCTTATTAAAGCTTTAAGATTCTAATTTTCAATCTTCTCTATAGTAGATCTTCACACTAAGCTAATCCGGAACTCGTTTTCAACCGTTAGCAAGCCTCTGTTCACACCTCCATCTTGATAGAGTCATTTTCCAGCAACAAGCAGACTGTCACACACAATCTATTTTCCACTTGGAAGAAGTTCATCATCAATTGTCGTATCCACAAAAAAAGCAAGATCGCAAAAAGCCATATTTAAAAAAAAAGCAAGCCTTGTAAACCCAAACTTGAGCTATGCTCATCCCTTTAACAATATTTCAAGTGTGTGAGATTGTTTGAGATTTTGCAGGATGTTTGATCAAAACATGGAATATTTTATGGTTGAAGGTGATTTATTGGAACCAACGATGGAGCAAAAATTGGACCTAATTATGATGCAAATTCAAGAGGAACAAAAAGCATGTCGAAATTTGGAAGCTCAACTAGCTACTCTTCAATGATCCACTGTTGAACGAGATGGATTGTAATCTGAAGATATTATACGACGTATGATTGATGCAACACTCGAAGCACAGTCTATTGGAAAGAAGCCAAGATAAGTAAAAGAAATTTCAAATTTCGTACTTTTAATGGGCAACTTGACGGAATTTTTTTTCTCACTTTTATCAGTCAGTTTGATGATTATTTCCATGAAGAGTAGTATGCCGAAAAAGATAAACTCAAAGCATCGTTATGGTGGACTGTTGTCCGCAAGAGTATTGATTGTCCTACTACTTGGGAGGCCTTTCAAAAGAAATTTTTGTAGAATTTTCTTCCACCTCAATTCCACGAAAAAAGCAATCAAATAGTGGGATCTTCTGCAACAAAGAGATCGTGAATCCATTCTGCAATACATTGAGCATTTTTGGAGTGCCTTACCGCAACTTCGAATGCTTGAAGATGTTCCTGAGGCGATCCACAAGCGCAAGTATATGTCCTGTTTGCTTGGTCACTTCTCTGCGGAAGTGAACATGTTTAAGCCAAAGACTTTGGAGGATGCGATTTCTTTGGCCCATGATGATGAAGACAAAATTCGTGGACGAGAAAAGCGACCCCAACAATTTCCAACTAACAATAACTTTGGTACAAAGCAATTCAATTCTAACTTTTGAAGATTCAATCAAAATCACTTTATTCCTTCTTCTTTCTGTAAATCCTGGACTACTCGACCTCCTCCTTTACCATTAAACACAAATTTAAATCCTAAGCCATCTCTTCAGCCAAATCCCAACATACCCAAATTTCTAGCCATTACCAATAATGTTTCCAAAGCAAAGTCTATAGTTTGCTACATCCAAGTATCTGATTCTTTGGGATACAAAGACTTCGAGGAGTGAAAAACATCAGAACTTGATGAGCTTGAATCTAAAAAAAAAAATGAGGATCTTATTCTTCGACCTGGACACTTAGCAGTTAATTGTCAATCTAAGAAGCCAGCTGTTCAAATTAAGTACTTAGGAGTGACTGAAGACAAAGACCATGAAGATATGCCAAATTTCACTGAAAATGATGATAACATGAGCAATGCTTCAGATATTTTACTAGGTATGCCAAATCCTCATTCATTATTAATAATGAAATGTATTGTGTATGGTCACGAAAAGATTATTTTGCATGATGATGGGAGCATACATGATTTTATTTCTGCAAAGTTGGTAAAAGAATTGAATTTACATACTGTTCCAACTCAATATCGCATAAAAGCTCCATTCTAAGGCACTAGATATAATGGTACACAAGAAGTTCATGATTTAGAAATTAAAATTGGTGATTATGTTAAGCACAAAAATTTATTGGTTGTGCCTTTGCAAGCTAGTGACATTATTTTAGGAATGCCTTGGCATCACAAATATAATCCCAACATAGATTATTCCATACATTCAATGAAAATTCATTCTAACAGAAAATAAATCACACTATATGGAACACACCCCTTTGATAATTTTCCATTGCTTAGTCACACACATGCTAAATGTGCATTGAGAAAAGGTAGCAAATCATACTTAGTATGGGTGAATAAAAGTGAAGATAAGAAAAATCAGATGCATTCTAGGCATGCACAATTTCTTTCACAATTTAAAGATTATTTTGCTACTGCTGATTTACCCCCTGGTTTACCATCTACATGTCCTGAAGATCATAAAATAGACTTAATCTCTGGTTGTCAAGCACCATGTAAAGCACCTTATAGACACAATCAGAGTGAACAGAAAGTAATCCAAGCACAAGTTGAAGAACTGTTAACCCGAGGACTTATTAGGCCCAGTAGTTCTCCTTTTGGTGCACTTGTCCTATTAATCAAGAAGAAAAAGAATGTCAATAGGATGTGCATTGACTATCGTGCCCTAAACAAGATCACTATCAAGAATAGATATCCGATCCCTAGGGTAGACGACCTCATGGATAAACTACAAGGAGCCACTATTTTTACAAGATAGATCTCAAATCTGGATATCATCAAGTACGATTGGATACACTTGATATTTTCAAGATTGCATTTAGAACTCAATTTGGTCATTATGAATTTCTTGTTATGCCTTTTGGTTTGACTTAATGCACCAACTACATTCAGCATATGATGAATCGAATAATTTTGAAGTATCAACTTTGTGTAATTGTTTTCGTTGATGACATATTGGTTTTCAGTAAGAATGAGAATGAGCATTATGAATATTTATCTTTGGTTTTCAAATTATTGAAAGAGAATCAATTATATGCTAACCCTGAAAAGAGTGAATTTTTCTAAACCTAAATTGAATACTTAGATCATATTGTTTCTTCTAATGGTATTCAAGTTGATCCTAAAAAGATAGAAGCAATTTTGAATTGGCCAATCCCTAAAAATGTGCATGAGTTATATTCTTTCTTAGGTCTTGCTAGCTTTTCCAAAAAAATTGTGAGAAAATTTTCATTGCTTATATTGCCTTTGACAAAATTGTTAAAGAAAGGTGTTGTATATCATTGGCAAAAGTCTTTTGATTTATTGAAACATGCTTTAACACATGCACCTATTTTGCAATTACCTGAATTTAATCGACCATTCTTTCTAGTAGTCATTGATACTAGCGGATCAGGAATAGGAGCTGTCATTATGCAAGATTCACATCTTAGAGCCTATTCTAGTTGCAAACTTAAACCCTCTGAAATGAAGTATTCTATTTATGATAAGAAATTGTTAGATGTAGTACAAGCTTTACGTCAATGGAAACACTATCTAATGGGATCTGAATTCATGATCAAAACTGACCAACAAAGTATCAAACATCTTCTTAGTCAGCCATAAATTTTTGACTGTCATATCAAATGGGTTGCTTTCATTCAAAGTTTTCATCCACTTATCCAATATCAACCCGGAAGAGAGAATGTTGTTGCCGATGCCTTGAGTAAAAGATCAAGTATCCATAATATTTCCATTATATCTTTTGATTCCCTTATCCCTATGAAGGATTCCTATAACCATGACCCTAGTTTTCATGCTGATTGAAATAAATTAGTTGCTAATAGCTAGATTCCAATTGATTCTTTGTCTTATTCTGATGGAAATATGTTTTATGAGAAAAGTTTGTGACACTGTTCCATTTAGATAATTTGTGTTGCATGAAATTCATTGTTCCACATATCAAGGCCATAGAGGTATTATTTTTACTTTAAGAATATTGGTTGAATATTTTTATTGGCCACAAATGGAATTTGATGTTTCTAACTTTGTTTCTGAGTGTTTAATTTGTCAACAAGTCAAGCGACACCATGGTAAGCAATATGGTTTGTTAATGCCTTTACCAATTCCTAAACGACCATGGGAACATATTTCAATGGATTTTATAACTGGTTTATCTAACATACAAGCTAATCATGATCTGATTTGGACTACAGTAGATCGATTTAGCAAACAAGCATATTTCCTTCCATGCAAGAAAACATTAATTGCATCTCAAGCTGCACAATTGTTCTTGAAGACTATTTTCATTAACCATGGTTTGCCAAAAGTTATTATTTGTGATCGTGATTCTAGATTTTGCAATAATTTTTGGACTACTTTGTTTGCTAATTTAGGTACCAAGATTGATTTTTCATCTGGATTTCATCTTGAAACCAATGGGCAAACAAAAGCTACTAACAGTACAATTCTAGATCTTTTGTGTGCACATACAATTTTGAAACCACAAACATGGGATACACACTTGCATTTACTTCAAATTTCATACAATAATACACCATATATAGCTACACATAAAGCACCTTTTGAAATAATTTATGGACATAGATTGCCTACCCCTGTTACATCATTGTCAAACAAAGTTAAAGGTGTTGATGATATTACCAATACACATGCTACTATCTTTGCTGAAGTTAAAGATATGATTGCAAAAGCCCATCAATCATACACTAAACAAGCTAATAAGAAAAGAAAAGCCATGAGTTTCAAAGTTAATGATTATGTTTGGTTACGTATTGAAAATAGAAGATTGCAAAGTGTTGAGAAACACCATGTTATTAAATTAACACCTAGATTTTATGAAACTTTCAAAATCATTCACAAAATCGATGACAATGCATTTAAATTAGAACTACCTCAACACTGGAAAATTCATAATACTTTTCATATCAGTTTGTTACGACCCTTTAGAGGCCAATTACTTGTCCACCCTGTCTATGAAAACCCTCCTTTGTTAGAAGAAGAAATTGAAATACTTAAACCTGAAACCATTCTAGATACAGACTTTATGACCACCAGAACTAGCCATAGATATTCTAGACATTTGGTTAAATTTAAAAATCATCCTGTTGAAGAGGCGTAATGGATGTACACTTGTGATCTAAGTGCTTACCCTTCACTGCTCACTCCACCCTGGGGGTATGATGCCAGGAGGCATATTCCACGGTGGATTCAGTGAGGTTTTTATTCCATGGTGGATTCCGTGAGGTTTTACAGTGGATTCTGTAAAACTATATTTATTTGCAAGGGCTCATACAAAAGGTGGATTCCTTGTGCGAGAAGTTGACGGGGACGCCTATCCTTTACAGGCATTAGATTAATTTAATGTACATGTGGGTGATTCCATAGTGGGTGATTTTGCAAAATACATATTTAAATTAATGGATATTTATGAGTTTAGAGTGCACTCATATTAAATTAAGGTTAGGACAGAGTTTCAACAATCTATTTATTTATTTTGTAGTTGAAGACTGCTAAGTATTCACTTTTGTTGGTTTAATTTTATTATTTTCTAACAATTGTGAATACTTTAGTGATATGTAGAGTAGGTAGCGGTGGTGTTGGGAAGCACTGGGTGATGGCGTGTATTCAGATTACCTAGAAGAAATGATCATTTTTGATGGGCGTGTGCCTCATCATTAAAGGCGTGTCACTAATATTTATTCAAGTGCACTTATTTATTGAAGTGCTCGATAAGTATTTATTATTTTGCATGCGCATAGGCACTCGATTTAAATATGTCATTATTGGACATTGTATTTAGACACAACCCGCTACTTTTGGGGCACTCAATTTCTTTATTCTTTATTTGTACAAAAGCAAATACAAAAGGCAAAGCATGCTAATTGTAAATTGGGCTATTTTTGAGCTTGGAGATTAATAAATTTATAAATACATGCCTTGTGGAGCACTTACACAAGGCATGGGGGGAGATTATACCCGATTTGTCTTTTTGGCTTCATGTTGTGCAAAACCTTCTTCTTACTTTATGAGTTTTAGTAGAGGTCTTTGCTCTTGGGGACCTTCTGATGTTCACTACATGCATATACAACATCCGATTTGCACACCAAGGGCTCCTTTACTTGTTGTTATAGAAGGAGTATATCTAGAAAGTCCTTCAACGGTTTCATATGTAGGATGTTAAGCATATTGGCCGTCCTTTACCTTCTCATGTGAAGGTGAGTTAGGTCAATTGTCCAGAGTCTGATGAGTAGAAGGCCAAGATCCCTTATACATTCGTAGTGGGTAGTTTGATGTATGCCATGATAGCCACTCGTCTTGACATAGCTTTTGCATTGGGAGTTGTGTCACGTTATATGGCTACACCTAACAAATGGCATTGGGATGCCATCAAGAATATCATGAGGTACCTAAAGGGCACAGTAGGTATGTGCATATGTTATGGTGGATAGGATATAGGAGTTTTGGGATACACTAACTCTGATTATGTAAGACATATAGACAATAGAAAATCCACCTATATCTATGTGTTTATCTTTGCTAGGGGTGATGTTTATTGGATATCTAGGGTGTAGAAATGCACAACCCTCTCTACTATAGCGGTTGAGAATGTTGCAGCCAACCACTAAGGCTTAGAAGGAGGCTCTCTGGTTAGGCCATTTGGTGGCAAAACTTGGTATGATTGACTTGGTCTCTACACTGCATTTAGATTCTATGAGTGCTATCTAGTTAGCTAAGAATCCGATCTTCCATGCAAAGACAAAGAAGATTGAGGTGCAATACCACTTTATCATCAGAGAGGTCATTGGGACAAGTCTATTGACCTTGTCAAGATCTCAACTAACCAAAACCCTACATAATTTCTCATGAAAAGTCTCTTAAAAGAGTGTTTTTCATTCCTCCTTAGGAAATTAATGGGCTTTGGATGAGATAACCTCTATTTCTCATCTTGTTGTACTCTATGTATACATTGTACTATGTATACATTGTATTGCATGCGATGGGAACCCATCATTATCACTTCATTTTTTATTCTTTCAGTGACATTTGAATAAAGGGAAGGCCAGTCATACATTGTGATTATTGGAGTTCCCACATCTTGAGTCTCTCTCTCTCTCTCTTTTGCTCTCTTTCTCCATCTGCCATAGCTCACACCTTTCTTGCTTCTGGTTGCTGTCCTTCCACTTGGGTTACTCCCTTCACTTTTAACCCTTTAGAGGGCTCAATTTGGATCACATGCACAACATTTCACTCATCATAAAACTGATAGCATTACTTCTTAAATAACACTCTTGAAGGTAGCCATGCAACATGATTTCACTTTCAAGGACTTGAGGGCTATAGAGTTCACCCCCAAAAAAGGCCCATAAGAAAATGCGGGCTACTTAAAAAAGGAGATATCAATTACCCTTGTTATCATGGTACGTGTTTAGGCAGTATTTTATGACATCCATGCCTTGGTCTCTTTGGGATGGTCTTTTTCTATTAGGAGAATATGGAACTCATTTTGGAGCATTATAAAAAGTTCTCATTGGATAATTAACAAAGCTACAATGCAATAAAGAGAAGGAATAACAATCTTTCCATGGATTGTCCCATTTTTCAAGAATTTAAGGTATGATCTAAAAAAAGTCTTGATATCTCATGCAAATTTTTGTTATTTCAAAAATTTCAACTTTATGCCATTATGGTTTTTTAAGGATAAGATTTAGATAAACAAAGTGTCAAGATCGTGGGAGAGAAGGAAGGAGTCTCAGTTGTAGCTTTCTTGCTTGCACAATGGGGGAATACACACAGAGGTGGAGGTTGAAAACAGTTTTCCTCTTCTTAGTTGTGTGAGCCAAAAAGAACTCAAGTACAAAGAAATAGAAGAATCCTATATATGGGTCTCAAACCAAACTCAACTAACTAAGGTGGCATACTAACTGAGCCATGAACTAGAGTAGATAAGGATAGCTATCATCTAGCTATTATTCATGGGCGGTGTACCAACCGCATCTGCAACTGACACGTCGATGACATAAATGCACAACAGTCACCCTGGCATATCACGAGTGGAGCTCGATATCTCAACACTCCCCCTCGAGCTCAATCCCAATTCCTGCACACCAAGCAGGTCTCTGAACTTGCGCAGCTTCTCTGCGCCCAATGCCTTCGTAAATATGTCAGCTACCTGATCCTCTATGCTGACATAAACTAGATCAATAAGACCTAGTAAAACCCTCTCCCGCACATAGTGATAATGCACCTCAATGTGCTTTGTTCTAGCATGATAGACTGGGTTATTTGCCAAGTGTATACTACTCGTGTTGTCACAATAAATGACAACTGGCCCATCTGTAGGCTGATGCATATCATAAAGTAGCTTATGCAACCAAGCTACCTCACATGCAGCCATTGCTGTGCCCCTGTACTCAGCCTCTGTGCTCGACAAGGCAACTGTAGGCTGTTTCTTGCTGCTCCAAGTGACTGCAGCACTCCCAAAAGAGAACACATATCCACTGGTAGATCGTCTATCAGAAATACTACCAGCCCAATCAGCATCAGTGTATCCATGCAACTGTATCTGAACCCCAGTCTCATAAAGTAGTCCATACTGCAATGTGGACTTCACATACCTGAGTATGCGTCTAGCCGCATCCAAATGCAGTTTTCTTGGAGCCTGCATAAACTGACTTACCAGTCCAACAGCATAGCTCAAATCTGGCCTGGTAATAGTCATATAAATCAAGTTTCCTACTATGCGTCTGTACATAGTAGGGTCTTCCAGAAGCTCACCTGCATCTGTGCTCACCTTCACATTCTGCTCCAAAGGAACTGAAATAGGCTTATAGCCTGTCATCCCATATTTGGACAGCATGTCCAATCCATACTGCCTCTGCAAGAGCTGTATCCCACTTGGTGATCTAATCACCTCAATGCCCAAGAAATAACGCAGTTCTCCCAAATCCTTCATCTCAAACTTCTGCTTCAATAGCATTTTCACATGAAGGATATCTTCATCACTGTCACATGTCATAATCAAATCATCAACATAAATGACAAGTAACATAATATCTTTCTCTATTTTTCTCACATAAAGTGAGAAATCTGCCTTGAAAATCTGAAAGCCAATAGTGACAAGATACTGTCCTATCTTGTCAGACCATGCTCTAGGTGCTTGCTTCAAGCCATACAAGGCTTTCTTCAACTTGCAAACAAACTCAGGATGAACAACATGCACATAACCTGGTGGCTGCTCCATATAGACCTCTTCTTGCAAATCACCATGCAAGAAGGCATTCTTTACATCCATCTGATGTAAAGACCATCCCTTTGATGCAGCCATAGCAATGACTGCTCTTACGGTTGCCATCCTTGCAACCAGACTGAATGTTTCTTCATAGTCAATGCCATATGTTTCTGCATACCCCTTGACTACTAATCTTGCCTTGTATCTGTTCACAGAACCATCTGCATTGTGCTTCACCTTATAAACCCACTTACAGCCAATTGCATTTTTACCTTTAGACAAAGATACCAACTCCCATGTAGAATTTGCTTCCAAGGCATCCATTTCTTCTTCCATGGCTTTCTCCCATTTTTCTTTTCCCATGGCTTGCTCAAAAGAAGTGGGTTCTGGTTCCTGTATCACTTTGACCATATATGCATAGTGAATGGCTGTAAATCCATCATATTTCAGCCTATCCACAGGATACCTAGCTCTGGTAGACCTGTGCAAAGTAGGTTCACTCCCAAGTGCTCTCAAAACATCCCTGGTCTTCCTTACTCCAGGTGTAACAATAGAAGGAATACCCAACTCATCATCAATGCTCTGTTCTGAGCCACTGGATTCACCATCCACATAAGAGTGACCTGCATTCACATCAAACATGGGCTAATCTACCTTCTCTTTTCCTTTTCGTGATACCTACATACCACTATTTGCATTGCTTTGAGAAGATTCTCCTGATCTCAATCTGCCTGTCCATGGCGAAGAATGTGAATCACTGCTAGAGGATGCTCCAGGTCCACTAATATCTTGTGACTGCTGCTGTGAATTCTGTGCAGCATTACCATTTTGTGCATCTACATTATCAATCACATTTACTGGTTTATACCAGCTACTCATCTCATCAAAAACAATATCTCTGCTCACTGTAAACTTACAAGTAGAAGGGTTATAGCATCTATACCCTTTCTGCTAGAGCAGAGAGTAACCAATAAAGATGTACTTCTCAGCTTTTGGATCCAACTTGGAGCTCAACTCATCTGGCACATAAACATAGGCAATGCAACCAAAAATCTTCAAATGAGAAATATCTGGTTTCCTACCAGTATACCTCTCCTCTGGAGTCATCCTATGTATTGCTGCAGTGGGAGTCCTGTTCATTATATAGACTGCTGTAGCAACTGCTTCAGCCCAATAAAAATTTGGCAAGTCTTTTTCGTTGAGCATGGCATGAGATACCTCTCCAATATGCCTGTTTTTCCTTTCTGCAATTCCATTTTGTTGTGGGGTATGACTGCATGAATATTGCTGCTTTATGCCATGCTCCTGCAGGAACCTTGCACACTCATTTGAGAGGTACTCTCCCCCTCCATCTGACCTTAGGCATTTTATTTGCAGGCCTGTTTCTTTTTCAACCATAGCTTTAAGAGTTTTGAAATGCCCAAAAACTTCACTTTTCTTTTTCATAAAATACACCCAAACTTTTTTGCTATAGTCATCAATAAAAGTGACAAAATAATGACAGCCTCCAAGAGATGCAGCTTTTGTAGTCCACACATCAGAGTGGATTAATTCCAATGGCTTCTCACTCTCTTGAACATGTCTAGGAAATGGTTTCCTTGCCTGTTTTCCAAACTGACAGGCTTCACATACCTTATGCATTTCTGCAACCTTGAATTTAGGCAATCCTGCAACAATATTTTGGGCCTGCATTGATTTAAGTCGCTGTACATTAACATGACCAATGAGTTTATGCCAGATATCAATATCTACAACTACACCGGTCCCATGTGCAAACATTGCTGCACTCAATTTAGACATGTCTGCATCCAATGTAAACATTCTGCCCTTCTTCTTTCCTTTTGCTATCAAGTGACCTTTATTTTTCATATCCTCAACAAAGCATCCATGAGGATTAAATCTGACCTGCAAGCCCTACTCAACCATTTGACCAACAGAAACCAGATTCTTGGTGATATTCGAGGTTGCCAAAGGGTATGCACAGAAGGAAGTGATTGACTTTCAAGAGGTCTTCTCACCTGTTGTGAAGATGACCACTCTACGTGTGCTTTTTGCTCTCACTACTGTATTGAACTTAAAGTTGTACCAAATGGATGTGAAAACAACTTTTCTGCATGGTGACATTGACGAGTAAATCTACATGAAATAGCCCGAGGGCTTTGTAGTTCCTGGAAAAGAGTAGTTGGTGTGTAAACTAAAATGCAACTTGTATGTGCTGAAGCAAGCACCACAATAATGGTACAAAAAGTTTGACACTTTTATGCTCTTTCATGGGTTCACACGCATCCATGCAAATCATTGTTTGTACATAAATACATCGGACATGTATTTCTTTTTCCCATCCTGCATAGACAAAGGAATTTTTCCAATCTGCACAATAGGATGTGCAGTATCATCACCAGTCTCCACAAATCCTGGTTTTTCCATTTTCCTTGCATCCTCCATCCATTCTGTATGACCTGTCATGTGGTTTGATGCACCTGAGTCAACATACCATACATCATTGCTTTCTTCTGCACTTGTCATAGAATTATTCATGTGTTGCACCATAAACAAATGCTCATTTCTGTCATCACCCTGTCTACTAGAAGATGCATATCATTTTGCTTTTTATAGCAGTCTTTAGCCATATGACCCATTTTACCACAGTAGTAGCATTCAACATTACTGTTTGCATTTTGGCCTCTTTGCCATCCACCATGACCTCTTTGGCTCCCCCTGCCTCTAGAGTTACTATGTCCTCCTCCATAGGACTGGTTTTCTTGAGTTTGCTGCATATTCTGATTTCTACCACGGCCTCCAAATCGGCCTCCTCTACCTCTTCCAGCATTTGAGTAGAAGATAGCTTCTTTTGAAGTTCCTCCTGAAGAAGATGCACCACCATTTCTCTGCTCCTCAGAAATTAGAAGAGCAATCAACTCCTCAAAATCAAGAAATCTTTCACGGACGGAAATGGATGTTCGAAACTGTGCATAATTCTTTCCTAGACCATTCAAGGTCACAGAAACTAAATCATCATCTTCCACTGGCGACCCAATGGAAGCAAGTGCATCTGCAATCTTCTTCACCTTCATGTGGTAGTCATTGATGCTCATATTTTCTCTTTGCACATTGTGTAACTCTTGCTTGAGCTGTATTTTCCTGGCTTGCGTATTTGTGCTATACATTTTTGACAAAGTATCCCATGCCTCCTTTGGCGTACTTGCATCTTGAATATGCACAATCATAGAGTTTGAAATGCTGATAGACAGCCAGTACATAACTTTCCTGGCTCTCTCATGCCATGCTTTAAATGCCTGCATTTGCTGTTGATTGGGAACATAAGGAAGAACTGGTTCTTCTTCATTTCTTGCAAACAACAAATTCCCAATATCCTTTTCCCATAAGGAAATTCGTCATTCTAAACTTCCATGCTTGGAAGTTGTTCTTGTCAAGCTTTTCAGTGACAATCTGTGAAAGAGAATCAGAAGCCATTACTGAACACTGCAAAAAATTCTGTCACTGCAAAGAACACAGCTTCAGCCTCACAAGGGAAAATCTGCAAAACTGACGAAAGTGGTATTTGACCACACAGTCACTTCCTATTGACGATTTTGCATATACAGGAACCAAGGATGATTCTGTAACTCCCAATGTCTTTGCACACGACTATACGATGCAATATCTGTGGTAACTTTTCACCGGCCTGTAGAATAGTGGTCGCACAGCATAAAACAGGGCTTTTTCCTGAGTGCGTGCAGAAAACTTCCGCCTCCAAAACAGGCCCCGAAATGGCCTCAAATAAAAAAAACAGGGTCGCCAGGGGCTAAAGCCCTTTCCCGCAGCATATACTGCTCTCTTGCTTCACCGCGAAGGGCGTCTCAACCTGAGACAATGCACTCTTGCAATTTCCGGCTGTGCTGCCTGCAGAGATCTGCTCCCAAAACAGAAAATGAAAGCAACACTGCTCCTCTTACCAGAACACCGCGAGCTTGGCTTGCTTTCTTGAGCTCCTTACCACGAACAAGGCTCTGATACCATGTCAAGATTGTGGGAGAGAAGGAAGGAGTCTCACTTGTAGCTTTCTTGCTTGCACAATGGGGGAATACACACAGAGGTGGAGGCTGAAAACAGTTTTCCTCTTCTTAGTTGTGTAAGCCAAAAAGAACTCAAGTACAAAGAAATAGAAGAACCCTATATATGGGTCTCAAACCAAACTCAACTAACTAAGGTGGCATACTAACTAAGCCACGAAAGAGAGTAGATAAGGATAGCTGTCATCTAGCTATTATTCATGGGCGGTGTACCAACCGCATCTGCAAACTAACATGTCGGTGACATAAATGCACAACGGTCACCTTGGCATATCACGAGTGGAGCTCGATATCTCAACACAAAGAGCATGGAAAACATATGTGATCACCATAGATGCATGCAACTAAGCTTTGCACAATTCTTTTCTATTGCAAATACCTGAGCTATGGCAACCCATAATGCAAAAATGGAAGCTTAGGAGTCTAGCAATAGAAGAGTGTATCAACTTCATGTAGATTTGGATGAAGAATATTTGAAGTTAAAAAACAAAGGACATGTCCAATTGTTATCATTGCCTAAACCACATGTAGGACCACCTCCATAGTCTCATAACAAGCCTCCAATGTATACACAAAAAAGGAGAACCTAGCCTAGATGCAATCCTAGGATGTGAGCTAAATCAATGATGGAATTAAGGCCACCTCCACCAACTATGAATGAAAGGAGAACCTAGCCTTGATGCAATCCTAGATTGTGAGTTGAATCAACAATAGAATTAAGGCCACATCCACCAATGATGGAATTGAGGCCACCTCCACCAACTATGAATGAAATTATAATACCCTCATAAGGAAGGGGAATGGGATCTAAATGTGAGGTTCTATCTTGAACATTAAGGTGATTTTGGTAACAAAAAAAGCTCAAATGATATTTGAAAAGTCAATCCTTGTATATCAAAAGAAAGCCATCAAACCTATAACTATTGTTTCTCAAAAACCTTAAGCTATTATTGACTCACTAGTAATATTCATAGCTTTTAAGGAGCCACCCCTATAAAAGGAATATCCAAAGTGTCAAATTCTAACAATGCTACTCATTCCAATTGAGGGGAACCAACCAAGGAGGGAGCAAAAGGATTACATGGTGAGAAGCAATAGCTAGCAAAGGCCACTAGTCCAATTAAATGCCCCAAATATCCTAGATGGAAACCCTTGTCACTCAAAGGGATAAAGAAAACAAAATAGTAGTAGGACTATTCCACATGCCCTCAAAACAACCAAGCCCCAAAATACTCCCAAGATCAATCCCCCTTAGCAATTGCATTCAATCATACATGCAATCAAATTCATTTACCTCATAGCTACTACTTTCCACTCTGTAGTGGGACTCGACATTCGCACCCCTCAGCTATGACTGAATTGGTCAGCTACACCAACAACCTTTATGTTTGCAATGAAGTATTACACAAATGCTAACATCAAGAGTACCATTAGCCCATCCCTAACGGAAGAAGTGCTATTCTCATTTAGAACCTCTAGCATACTTAAAGAATCAATTGATCAAGAGATTCATCATGAATATTAGAAAAGAAACAACTCTTGAAGGAGATCAAACCATGTGTTCTCTCAAGAATTGGATGCTATCACAATAGCACTTGGTTGAGCTTACATCCAAGCTTATGCGGATATTCTCCCTCTGGGGGCGCAAGTCATTTCTAGCATTTTCACTAGCATGGGAAATTCACAAACACATTCACATGAAATATCCAATGATCATGAATGATTAGTTATAGATCATCCCTAGCTAGATCGTCGGCCATCTTAAATTTGATCCCATCCTTTAAACCAAGATTTATCAAAAGATTTTTGATTAGGCAGAAGATCCAAAATACAAAACAGAAGGACAAATCATATTCAAATAAGAATGGTACTCCATTTGTGGTTTTGTTGCCCAAATTGTTTGTTGATACTATAGAGAAATGAAGAGGGCCATCATAACCTCCACATGTGACCTAGAGAAATGTAAGTCCCACTTCCCTTTGTGTGCTTGCAAGTGTGCAATGTGTCAAACTGATAGAACCAATTTAGTAGTACCTCCCTCTAGATGAATTTCTTATAAAGGAAGAGTTGTATATTGCTAGCAAATTGGGCTAAGGAGATGTGGTATAGGACATCATCAAAGATCTAATTTAACTACTCACAATGCCATAACTTCTTGGTGAGTGTATTGCACTTCAATATAATACCAATTTGTGTGCATGATTTATTGTCAAGCTAAATAGCCATTATTATAGCCACCCACTTGTATATAAATAAACAAACCCATTGCATTTGTCCTACATAAATAATACTCTTAGTAGGAAATTAAAAATCTGTGCATACAACAAGAACCCAATCCTTATAATATTTGAAAGCATCTGTGTAGGGGGTACCAACAATCAACAAAATAAGATACCCGAGTTACCATAGAATTGGTGAGTGGTAAAAGAACTAAAATTAAAATTTTGACTCTATAGAAAGATCACTATATGTACTCTCAAGTTTATCTTGTGTGGGAGCTTCTCACTCAATTGCTAAGACCAACGAACTACTTATTGTTTCAAGAATTTCAAGCCAAGTGCAAGGGCTACCTCTCACATAGCCATAGATGCTCTCACACTTACGAGTGCCTCTTTCCCTTAAGCAATCTCGTAGCTCCACAATCCAAGGTGCAAGCTTGATCCTAAAGCTCCAAGATCCATGCTCCATTTTTGCGCATGAGACAAGAGAAGAGAATAGAAGAGAAGAAGAAGAGAGGAGAATATGGAGAACTTCTCCACCACCACGGTCCCTCACCCTCACACACTCAGTCCCTGACTCTCTCACACTCCCTCTCTCAACAAATACAAGCTCAAGTAAGCAAGAAGAAGAAGAAGAGGAGGAGGAGGAGGAGAGCCTAGTTTTGGCCATACACAAGAATGAGCTTCTTCATTCACTTTTTGCCTTTTATACAAAACCCTAATCCCTTTTTGACACTCATCCCTTTTTTACATGCCTAACCATTTTAGCCTAGGTCCTCTTTTCCTATTCCTTTCCTATTTGCATTGTGCCTTCACCCATGCTCATCTACATTTACAAATTGCATAGGAGGGAGCTTCGCGCACTTTTACAAGGATTTAGAGTGCGCTTTTATATTCAAAATGCACCTTTCCTCTTTTGCATTTGCCCTGAACTTTTAAGGTTGTCCTTGCACTTTTGGCCTTTTTCCCTCCTATTTATTCAACCGAGGTTGCATTTTTCTACTCTGCCCTGCATCTTTTTAATTTTCTTTTTTCTTTCTTTGCACATTACCCCCTCCTAGAGAGCTGAGCATCAATCCCATGGTACTTGCGATGAGCACTTGTTGATGAGGGATTGGGTGGTTGAAGGGTCGCCATGTGGGTCGGTGATGGGGCTTTGTGGAGATTGGACAAGGAGAAAAAGAATCACAAAATTGGATGAGAGATTGTGGAGGTCGAGGATAGATTTAAGTGGGTTGTAATGGGGGCCTCTGATATCGGTGGTTGATCGTAGTTGTTGAGTATACTTGAAAAAGAAAAAGGAAGTGGAATACATGGGGAGTATTCCTACCTCATCATATAGTGCAAGGTGTTCATGCTATTAAAACTAGGAGTTGGGTCGTGTAGGGAAGCCTATGGTACTGTCCCATACTTGAGGACCAAGTTTGTGTATAGGGGAGGTGTTGTGGGTATGACTTAGGGAGACACATCTACCCACAAACTGCCTAGGTGTGTCTTGCCCTTGATATGCTCTAAGTGTGAAGTGGGGGGACACGGAGGGCTAGGGGGTTAGTTGGCTATCGAGTGAGGCCACATGACGTGTCTAGCTTGAGAACTCATAGGTGCAGTGTTTGTGGCACTCTGATATTACATGGGAAAGCTTGTTGTTCCTTTTACTTTTGGGTGGGTTTTTTCTTTGTTTCCTCTTTTCTTTTCCTTTTCCTTTTTTTTTGAGATACCTTGATAGGGAGCACACTAGACATCATCCTGATGCTCTTCATGAGATTTGCTAAGAAAAGAATGGTTTTGCATGTAGCCCTTTTGGTTGATTCTTACAATGAGAGGGGTAGTAGAGAGGAAAGAATGATTATATTTTGAGAGCTTGCTATCACTTATATCTTCCAAAAGGCTCATGCAAAAAGTTGGCAAGAGAGCGACCCTTAACATTAGGTGGACATTGCACAACTTCCTATCCCTACATTGATATCAAAAGAGAGAGGTGGTTGTTGGGGGCAAAGGTGCCTTTGCCTAGCCACCTATGTATTACTACACTGATAGTATCTGCCACCACTGTACACTGCAGGTGGCGGGTGCCTGTCACCATCACTTTATTCTTTATTCTTTTAGTGACAGTTTGAATAAAGGAAGGCCCAGTCACACATTGTGACTGTCGGAGTTCCCATTTGTGTGTCTCTCTCTTCTTGCTCTTGCTCTCAGCCATAGCTCACTTCCAAGAAAGCTTTGATCCTTCTAACCTTTCAATTGGTATCAGAGCTTTGAATTAGAGCTTGATCATGGAGCTTGGCTCGGCATTACTTCAGCCCAGATTGAAGACCTAGAGCTTGGAGCTTCAATGCCACCCATGGCTTCTTCCCCTTGAGGTAAGATTTCATCTCCTGCCTCTCTCCGGCCCTCATAGGCTCTTTGCGAGTGTTCCTTGGCTTCATTGGGCACCTTGTATACCCCCATTTGCCCCCTTATCCTTAGCATAACCAGTAGGGCCCACAGTCAGCTCAAGATTTTTTTTGCACTCGTTTCAAAATCTAGCTAAAAAATTCCATTTTTTCTCATGTCTCAGCATCGGGAACCCAATTTAGGTAAGATAAGAGTCTAACTTGGGGTTTTGGCATGCTTCGGATGCGATGACAATGTCAGATTTGCCAAATTTCGATCATAGTATTTTTTTTCAACAGATCTGAGTTTATTTATAGTAAGAAAATGTCATGCTCTTAGCTTATGTGATGCTCCCGAGGCTTGATATTTGATGCCCAGATACTTTGGGGATTTTTGCCCAATTTTTTGAGATGCTTTGGGACTTGGTTTGAGCTTCCATAGCTCAATTTATGCAGGGATTTACTGCTGTACATTGTTTGGGTAGAAAGGTTTTATCAAGGACGGCTTATGCATAATGCTCTTTGTTGACATTCGGGTGTCCTGTTGGATGTATTGATGCTTGGTCATCATGGTTTATGCCTAGATATGCCATTTGAGAGCTATTGAGCCTTGATTTGGATGCGGACACTTTGTTGTTGGTTGGGATTTATGCTACCTTGGTTGATAGGTTATTTTACCTCTAGTTTGGTTATGTCTATGGGCTATGTCTTTGGGATATGCAATGAAGTATTGACCTTCGGGGTATGACATTGAGCTTGTCTTTGGTTCCGAATATTGATTTGAGCTTGATCTCGGCTTTGGAGATGCTCTTTCTTGGATGTACATATAGCATGTATGTTACCTATGTTTGACTGGCCTTGACATGCTTGGCCTATGCCACTACTACATGCTATTTACATTGTTTGGAGCCGATTGCTACTAGTGCCTTGTTTTGGCTTGCATCTAGCTTCCAGGAACTTACTTGGGATATTTCTTGGCTTGCAAGAGTTGTATTTGGAATATAGTTGATGTCTATGGATGCTCTAATTGGAGGCTACAGAGCCTATATGCTCATGATGCCTGGTCTTGGATCTTTCATCACTGATGCTCTCATATGCCCTTCTTAAGCATCTAGGTTTGATCCATATGGCTTTTGTGCTAGTGGGAGCATCATTGGATGTTTGACAGACATTGAGCAGGTGGCTTATGCTATTGAGCTTTGAGTCTTCTGAGACTAGGATCTTCTTCACTTGGATGCTGCATGGTTGATATGCCATGGTCCGCATACATGTACTTGGGCTGATTTGGGCTTCGCACTCCTTGAGCATACATCTCTTTGTGTCAAGTCTTGCTAGTGTTGTGTACACTTTACCCTATTACACAAGGGGTGTGCCGGCTCATTGATGGATTTTTTTGACATGTTTGGGTGTTTTCTTGATGTGCGAATGATTTTCATATGCTGATTTATGCCCGCTTGATGCTGATTATGCTTTAACACTCAGTGGTTGACTTGGTGCATTGATTTTGCCTACAGTTTGCTCTCATTGTATATGATTGTAATTTATTACAACAAGCAGTTATGTATGGAATGATGTGGAATTTTCATGTTGAATCATCTTGATTTTATATACTTTTGATGATACTTGGTGGACAGTATCATTAGCTATCAATTCGTGGTAATTTTGCCTTGGTTTTGGTGGTATTTTTGGCTATTTATAGCAGAAAACAACAAGTAATTTTGAACTGTCTGCACTATTTTGGACTGCATTATGGGTTCTTCTTCCACTCACAGTGCTATCTTCAACATCACTAAGGTTGATGATATGAATCATGCCTATTGAAAGAGCCAATTTTGGCAGGTATTGGTGCAAAAATCGTAGATAAAGCCACTAAGGATGCATGGCGAACAGCCTGAAACTAGATTGATGACGAATGGGATGAGCTTGATGAGTTATGCAAGTCCACTCTCATCTTGTCTCTCACTGAATAGGTGCATTACAATGTGTGTTGAGGAAGCACAGAGTGCTTGGCAGCTTTGGGATAAAATTAATAACCTCTATGTCAAGAAAAGTCCAGCAAGTCAGATGTATTGACTGAAGCAGCTTATGGACCTGCGCATGAAGGAGAATATGACAATGTCTGCTCATTTGAGCCAGTTCCATGCTATTCTCAAGAACTTGACCTTGCAGGGTATTACCTTTAATGATGAGGTTACTCCATTGTTTTTTCTTGGGACTCTAAGTGAGTCATGGGATGTGTTCCACACTGCCTTATGTGCTTCTGCTACTATTTTGAACTTGCCTGATGTAGAGAGTGCTCTTCTGCAGGAAGAGATCAACCATAAGAACTTGGATGCGTCTCGTGTGTTGCATGCTTTGACTGTTAGAGGCAAAGATGGTAATGGAAAGAATGACTGTGGGAATGGCCGTGGTAGAGACTCGCAGAAGTCTAGGTCTAAGTCGCATGGTAAGTCATGCAGCAAGTCTCTGGGAGAAATGCTAATGTGACATGCCATCATTGTGACAAAAAGGGTCATATACACCCACAATGTCATGAGTTTTGCAAAGAGAAGGGGAAAGACAATGTACAAGAAAAGTCCTCTGATAGTAGCATTATGCCTACAAAAATCTAGTGTGAAAATCGAGGAGATAAATGTCATGCAAACTGATGACTCTGATGAGGAGTACATACTTGTAGCTAGTTCTTATGATGCTATGTCATTGATCAATGTTCACTCTATGTATGTGCAATGTTGGCTTTTGGATTCTAGTGCTTCATTTCATGTTACACCATGCTGTGAGTGGTTTCACTTCTACTGCACTATCTCTAGTTCAATCCACTTGGGTGATGATAGGTCACTTGCTATTGTTGGCATTGGGGATGTACGACTGTAGTTCTCTACTGGCAGTACTTTTCTATTACAAGATGTATATCATGTACCTATGCTTACACACAATCTTATGTCTTCAAGGTAGCTTGATGATGATGGGTTTCATGTTTCATTTGGGGATTCTACCTGGAAGATCACCTGTTGGCAGACTTGTGCTTGCTAGAGGTGCCAAAGCTGGCAGCTTCTATCCTCTTGTAGTTGATGGGTCCTCTGTTGACCATGTTTTGTTAGTGGGTTCCATCCCACATGTATCTCTTTGGCATTCCTGTTTGGTCCATATGTCCTTGAAGGGAATGAAAATGCTTTTTGGTTTGCAGTACTTACCGCCCCTTGACTATGCACGTTTTGATTCATGTGAGCATTGTCTTTATGGCAGACAGACTAGGAATACACATAAGAAGTCTGGTAGAACACGCATGAGTGAGCCCCTGGCATTGGTACATTTGAATGTCTGTGGGCCCATGCCCTGTCAGTCTATGGGTGGTGCAAATTATTTTATGACGTTCATTGATGATTTTTCACGTAAAGTCTAGGCTTAACCCATTAAGCTTAAGTCCAATGTCTTGGATGCATTTCAGAGATGGCTTGTATTTGTTGAAAACCAGACTGGGCATAGGCTGAAATGCCTTAGGACTGACAATGGGGGAGAATATGTGTCACATGCTTTTGAGCAAATATGTGACGAGAGGGGTATTAAGCGTCAATTGACCACCCCCTATACCCCAGAATGGTTTGGCTGAGCGGATGAATAGAACCATCCAGGAGTGTGTACATAGTATGCTTAGCCATGCAGGCTTACCACAGATCTTTTAGGCTAAGGTAGTCAGTACAGCTATGCATGTCATAAATAGATCGCCTTCTAGTGGTTTGGATTTCCATGTTGTAGAGGAGGTATGGACTAGGAAACCTCCACCTTATGTGCATCTACGTATCTTTGGATGTGAGGCATTTTGCCATGTGCCTAAAGACAAGCATACTAAGTTGGATCCTAAGAGTGTCAAATGCATTTTCCTTGGCTATGGGGATGCAAGAGAGATGGGTTACCACCTCTAGGATCCGCAAGTGCGGAAAGTCATCTGCAGTCATGATGTAGTCTTCCATGAAGACAAGATGCATAGGCAGCCTGAGAAGGTGGTAGAGATACGTAGGGTTATATTTCAGGAGGAGCCACGTGCTCCTACACAGCGAGTTGGACAGCCTGCATCAGCAGTTGGTACAGATGGCCAGGGTGTTGGACCGACCGTAGAGCCTACCGTGAGACGGTCTACTAGAGATAGACGTCCACTTGATAGATTTGAGCCCTTGATGCATTATGTCTTGGTTACAGATGCAGGAGAGTCTCTCACCTATGATGAGGCTATGCGCAGGGATGACAGTCACTCTTGGGAGAGGGTATGCAGTTTGAGATAGACTCCCTGCACAAGAATATGACTTGGGATTCGGTTGCACTGCCTCAGGGCAAGAAGGCTTTGCCATGCAAATGGGTGTACAAGCTAAAAATTACCCTTGGAAAACCCAAGCCAGCTTATAAGGCAACACTTGTTGCTAAGGGTTTTAAACAGGAGCATGGAGTTGAATTTGATGAAGTCTTTTCTCCTGTGGCCAAGCTGACCACCCTACACTTGGTTTTGGCCTTAGTCGCACAGCTTGACTTGGACTTGTACTAGATGGATGTCAAGACTGCATTCTTTCATGGGGATTTGCATGATGAGATATACATGGAGAAGCCTAAGGGCTTTGTAGAACCTGGCAGGGAGCACCTAGTGTGCAAGTTTAAGAAAAGTCTTTATGGCTAGAAGCAAGCACCTAGGGAGTGGTATCATAAGTTTGATGCCTTTATGCAGCCACAAGGCTACAGTAGAAGTGCTATGGATCTGTGTCTTTACACGAAGAAAGCCCATGATGGCTCATTGCTTATTTTGGTACTTTATGTGGATGATATGCTGATAGCAAGGAAAGCTCATGATGAGCTGGATGCTCTTAAATCTTAGCTGAAGAAGAGCTTTGAGATGAAGGATTTGGGACATGCCTCTCACATTCTTGGTATGCGCATTAAGCGTGGCATGCATAAGGGACTACTCTACCTCTCACAGAGCGAGTACATTCATAAAGTCCTTGAGCGTTTCTGCATGTAGGACATAAAGCCTATTGGCTGTCCATTACCTTCTTATGTGAAGGTTTCATAGGCCGATTGTCTATAGAAGGATGAGCAAAGGGCCAAGATGGTTAAGTTCCCTTATGCATTAGCCATGGGCAGTTTGATGTATGCCAAGATAGCTACTTGTATTGCCTTTACAGTTGGTATTGTGGCACACTATATGGCTACATCTGGAAAAAAGGATTGGGATGCTGTAAAGGGTATCATGAGATACTTGAAGGGCACAACAGATATGTGTATTTGCTATGGTAGCCAGGATATAGGAGTTGTGGGCTACACAGACTCCGATTATGCAGGACATGCAGATAGTAGGAAGTCCACTTCTTGCTATGTCTTTACCTATGTTGGAGGTGTTGTTTCTTGGATGTCCATGGTTTAGAAGTGTACGGATCTCTCTACCATTGAGGCCGAGTATGTTGCGGCCACTAAGGCTTGCAAGGAGGCCATATGGTTGGGCCGTTCGGTTCATGACCTTGGGATTGATACTATACCTATGCTTTGCATTCGGATTCTATGAGTGCTATTGAGCTAGCCAAGAATCTGGTCTTCCATGCGAAGACAAAACACATTGAGGTGAGGTATCACTTCATACGTGGGGTCGTGGAGGAAAAGTCTATTGACATTGTCAAGATCTCCATTGACAAAAATCCTACAGATTTGCTCATGAAAAGCCCCACTATTGAGCGCTTTGCCTTCGTCAAGAGATTGATGGGAGTTGGATGAGATGGCATTTTTCCTCATCCTATTATACATGTGTACATTGTACTATATTTTCTTTTTCTTTTCACTCTTCATTGGGGTAGATTCACCTTTAAGTGGGAGGTTGTTGGGGGTAAAGGTGCCTTTGCCTAGCCACTCTTCATTGGGGTAGATTCACCTTTAAGTGGGAGGTTGTTGGGGGTAAAGGTGCCTTTGCCTAGCCACCCATGTATTACTACACTGAAAGTACCCGCCATTGCACATAGTAGGTGGTGGGCGCCCACCACCATCACTTTATTATTTATTCTTTTAGTGACAATTTGAATAAAGGAAGGCCTGGTCACACATTGTGACAGTTGGAGTTCCCATTTGTGTCTCTCTCTCTTCTTACTCTTGCTCTCCGCCATAGCTCACTTCCAAACAAGCTTTGATCATTCTCACCTTTCAGTGGTAGGTGCTCTTCGTGGGCTACACTGGTTTTTATTTTAGTAGAATTCACAAGAGGCAGAGGTAATTACAAGTGGTAAGAGAAGAGGGGTCGGGGCATGCCGTGAACTCATCCAACAAATGGGTAATGGAAAGTTAGAGGTATTGTGCTCCAAAGGTCAAGCATTCTTCAAGAGTGGTGGCATTAACAATATATTAGGGAATTTGGGAATTCTCATTTAGTTTGGAAAGTCTCAATATAGTTAATATTTGGCCACATGGTTAAATCTTGTCTCCTTACTTGAAAGCGGAGTCTACCCTAATTACTATATAGGTTATCTTTCCAAGTCCCACTTTGAAGCACGGGTTAAGATTTAGCCACATGGTCAAATCTTTACCCCTTATTTGAAAGTGGGACTTGGGAGATTCCTAAATTCTCTAATATGGTATTCATTGACATTGTAGATCAAAGGGAAGTCATACCTGCCATGCTTCCCTTGGTCAAAATCCACAGTGTGGTGCCTCAAGTAAGCCATGTAGGTGGGGTCATCCCTTTCATATGGTAGCGTGTTGCAAAAAGCCATCCATGCCTCAAAATTAGTGTCCCAGATTATTTGAAGCTATTTAGGTTGGGCTTCATAGCCTTTGACATTTCTTAGCTCTTTTGTGACCTCATCCTCCCAATACCTCGCAAGCTTTCTTCTCCATATAACGTGGGATTTCTTGCCCTCTCATCTAGCCACCGCTTCCCTAGCCTCTTTGTCGCATGACATGGATGGCTCCTTCAACCATTGAGAGGTAGCACTCAATTCAGGGCACAGAAGGGTAGAATAATTGAAATTAAAATGGTGTGCACCCAATTCTCCCACTATTCCCAATGATTTAATTCTAGTGCCCAATTAATAGATAGTTGTCGGGCATGTCTTGTGGTCTAGCATTAAACTTTCTCCTCGTGAAGTCAGCCAACTCTTTGGTTTCCTTTTGGCCTTGAAAATTCATTCTATGGTGGCAAGATCTTCCCTCTTCTTAGCCTTTTGCTTCCCTGGTCTCGGAGGTGGAGGAGGGCTCTGTTCACTAGGCTGTGCCTTTGTGTCAGTAGGTTGCTCAAAATCAGTTTCTTCACGCCTTGGTGGTTTTGCTTCTGGGCTGCTATGGTTGGCTGGTCTTGGTGCTCCCGTTGTTCAATTTTGAGCTGATCTAACTCCTTTATTGAGAGCCCCACTTGGTTGCACCAGGCTTGGGCTAGTGTTGGTCCTTGGGGTGTGCTCTTGGAGCCCATATTTTATGGCTCTCCTTGAGACCTCCAGCTTCCTCTTTAGCCCTTCCACAGGGTCACCATCCCTACCTTGAGTTACATGAAGTACAATATTAAGAAAGGTGTGTTGCTAGACATCTAGCTTTGCCTTCACTACTTCGGCCTTTGCTTCTGCCATGATTCTCTTGCTTTTTGCTAGGGGAAATCATTTAGCCAGGTCCCTAACTCTTCTAAGGTTCCTAACTCAGAGAAGAAAACCTTAGAAGCGTTGGTGGACTTGGGGTGGAGCTTTCCTTTTTTTGGGTGGCTGCACGAGCAATCTGTGGTGGGTGCTCGAGGGTTTCTTCTACCACTTCTTATCTTTCAAAGTCCCCAATGGCCTCCTGGATTATGGTAGTGAGTACACCTCCAAAGCCTATGTTGTAGGCATTAGCTAGATTTTTCCTTACCATCTCTACTTTGGAAGCCGGAGACTCCCCACATGCTACTCTGGCTCCCATGGCTAGCGCTTTCACTAAGGGTTCCACGGTCTTACACATGTAGCCATTCCAATTGATCTCATGTAGAGACTTGGCCATGAGGCTTTCGAGCAGTGGCATGTCAATCCTGCTCATCAAGGCATTGTACCTTTGACCAGAGAAAAGAGCATGGAGTGTCTTTGCTTGTAGGGTGATGTGGGGATCGAGGATGTTGGCTAAGATAACTCCATCATTTGTGTACATGTGTACATTGGGCCTTGTCCATCCCTGGCATATTGTAAACATCTCTTTTGGGCCATCTCTTAGACTTGACTAGCCCGAGAGCTCTTTCTACCATTTTGGGGCTCAATTCCACTTCCACTTTGCGAGTCTCTCTCCTCCTTGTCTCACTATCATGGTGCCATGGTTCTTATTCGCATCAAAAGTTCTCAAGAATTCCATGCACTTGCTGTAGTCGATGGCTTGGCTAACCTTCTCCATATATTTACCAAGGTTACCCTAGTTGACCATCTATTTCACCACTTGCTCTTTCATCACCACACTTTTTAAGTTTTGAATGCTTCTGACTTTAAGATGATTGAAGGCCCTTATTTCCATTATTAGGCTGTATTTGTTTCCTCCTCTTCTTTTGTGAATGGGCTCATCGTGCCTAGACATCTCGGGCTCCTGTGATGATGCAACAACTCTCTATTAGTTTACTTGAAATGACTTTTTGCAAAAAGATGAGGGGGTTATGAATATATGATATGGAAAGATGAAGTGCTCAAGTACAAAATGGAAATTTTTGTTTCAATCAATACACATAGTTCTATCCAACATTTCATGAAAATTTCCCTTAAGTACAAATGGTATTTTATCAGTCCTTTTTGCACTTTTAAAGTTTGTTTTAGGGTTCAAGTCATGTCTTGTTTTCCACCTTACCCCCTCCCCCCCGGTAGTGATGAAAATCCTTCCTACTAGGACTGGAGGATGAAGGGTGAAGAGCATGAAGCACATGCGTGCTGTGCTTTACTTCGTCATCAGCCAATCACAAAAGTTTGGGTTATACTCCAAGTGGGCATGACGGTCCACACCATGAGGTCTAATGCCCATGTGTGATGCAGGTCAGGACAATAGTGAGATAGTCATTAGAGTTCATCCTACCAGAAATATGTGGTTCTTCCTTGGTCAATATTTGATAAAATAAGGGTAGTCCATGACATATGCCTCTAAAGGTCAATCGTGTATGATGGCCAAGACTCTGAATGAGGTAGAAGCCACATAGGTAGGGTCATACTCAGCAGTTTCAATTATGCTGGTGTTGGTCATGATTGGGTAGCCCTCTTGTTCCCACCATTGAAGATGTAGAGCATACCATTTTCACAGAAAGGAAGACTCAGAGTCGGCTAGCTTTGTCAGCTCTTTTAGCTCTTGGCCTATTCAGAGACTTTTCTCCTGCGATAGTACGTCATTAGCAGTTGTGTGCAAGCTTTCTCTTGAGAGATCTCTTCGATCAATTCCTCAGCCATTTTAGGAATCTTGACAAACACGAACTCATAATCCTCCCACGTGCATGGCAATGAGTGCACTTCCATTGCTAATGTCTCGTTGAGGAGGTCTAAGCCCATTCATAGCTCCTAGCTAGTGTGGTGAGTGTGGCATCCAAGCATCTCATACAGGCATGACAAGGTCATTTCCCATATTTGTGGCTAGGTGTGAGGCCAAGGCAAGGATTAATCTATGCTTATAGGAGGGTTTGAGGCTAGTGAGAGGTTGAGGTTTGGTTGAGTTGGATGATTTCACTATTGATGCCTACCTTCTGGGCTGTTTAGTGGGGTGCTTGTCAGCCACTTGTGTGATGGGTTGATCTTCTGGCTTAATTGATGTATTGCTTGCTACTCATGGAGTAGTGGGAACACTAGGAGTGTTAGGTTGAGTTAGTCTAGGGGCAACTAGTTGTGGTTTTGGTTTTGATAGACTCGTTGAGGTTCTATGGGTGCTTTTTGGTCAATTGGTTTCTCATTCATTGCTGACTTAGCATTTTGTGGAGATGGGCTAGAGGGCATGGATTGAGGGCCATGCATGCCACTCTTAGTCTTAGGAAACCAAATCTAGTTGTTGCCTTTGTAGTAGCCTTGAGAGCACAACATGCCTTTGGGCACCCATCGCGGCTTGATTGTTCGTCTACTTCGGTAGCACCAACTTGGTCTCCTAGGCCTAGGCATGAGGTTCCTATGGTTATGAATTCGTGTGAATTGGCTTCTAGGAAACTGTTGTTGTTGTTTGGGCACCCATTTGAGCTGCTTCTCAATGGTTTTGGATGTGGCTCCTTTAAGTGGCAAGCGATTTGTCTTGGTAGGGTGGGACAAGTTACAACCCCCCTCCTTAGACCTTGCACTTTGGTTCCTCTTACTGGTGGCATTGCAGGCTTTGATGGAGATGTGTTTCCCTTGCTAAAAGTCTTCACTATTTGAACATTGCCAATGGCGAGGTGAATGCATTGGGAGTCATGGTCGACAGTGCAGTGTGCTTGTTTTTTGAATGTGTGTCCTAGCAGTAGTGATTCCTTACCAATGTTTTTGGTGTTAGGCATCACATAGAAAATCATAGGAAGGTTTTTAGTCTCAATAGAGACCACTATTTTTCATTTTTCTAGTGTAGTGAGTAGGACTATTCCCCAAAATGGGTCGAGTTTAGCATTAGTAGGCTGCAATTGGGGCTGACAAATGAGGGTCCAATGGCTGTATATAAGAATATTAAAGTCATCTCCCTCATCAATAAGTGTGTCAAAGGCATATATCGTGTGACTAGTAGCCGATATGCAAAGGTATGTAGGTGCCACTTCTTCCTCAACCTCTTTCTCAATCTCAGTGATGGTGGCTACTCTTACATTTATAGTCACATTCATCATTGGAGGCTCATGTGGTGGGTGCGTTGGTGTTGGTCGATTGCTAGAGCTCCTAGCCATCATGCCAAGTGGTATTAATGGTGGGACCCTACTCTTCGACAGCTGAGATGGTGGGACTATCTGAGCTCTCAACTTTGTGGGACTATCCTATTTATAATCCTCCTCTTCACTTGAGAATGGCAGATTGATGGTGGCTAACACATGCATCCAATCCTGCTCATTCTTAGGGTAAGGGATATAATTTGTTAGTAGCCCATAGGAATTGCTAATTGGTGAGTCTCCTTTTTTCAATATAGTGGAGATGGCATCTAGGTCGATTGGAGTGGTCTTCCAAGTATCCATCTCGACTCTCATAGTTTTTGATACGTTGTCTAAGAGTATAAGACCATTGCCCCAATCTTCTATCACTTGTGCATTTCTCATCCAAGGTCGGACTAGCAGGATGTCGTAGTCTATTCCCTTCATGAATATGAAGTTAATTGAGGATTGGACTATCTATTCCCTTCATGACTATGACTATCTTCAAGGCCCAACCTTTTAGCACTCCAAATTTTTTGACATTCATTCCATTGGCTAGTGTGACATTGAATCTTGTGGTCTCCACGAGTGGGTTATCCCAGGCCTGCAAGACTACATGGGTGAGCACACTGACTCCAGCTCTCGTATCTATGATTCTGTGTTGATAGGAAAGACTATGTGCATCTCTGTACCTTCCCAAAAGGCATTTACATGGAAAGACTTAGGCATTGAGTTCAAGGTTAAGCTTGGTATGTGTGTTACTTCGTCATGGTTAGACAAGTTGGTCATTCCAAGCTCGTCATGTCATTCTACCCACTGCTTCAACCCTTGCCATAGCATCGAGTTCTACCTGAGAAACTCTCCCAAAGGTAGGGTCACAGGGGCCAATATCAACGTAGTGATCAAGTTGCCAATTGCTTGCTTTTTGCAAGGGTCTACACTCTTTTGCCAATGATCTTGGGTAGTATTTGCCTACCTATGGCATCTAGGTTTTGTCTATGTGATGTTATATGGAGTGTGGATGCATCTCTTGATCTTAACCAAGTAGGCAAGATTGGTGTGCTCACACTATAGAGCTCATTGATCTCATCTTCCATGATGGGTTTCACAACCTTTAGGTGCACCTGGGCTTCTTTTGCCTACTCCTTAACCTTATCAACCACTTCTAATTGGCGCCTTAGATCGGGATATTCTCCAAACTTGGTACTTCCCTTTTCTGCTGTATTAGGAGTAGATGTCTTTGCTTCTACATCTGTGTCTTGCTTCCCCTTTAGTAACATGGTGGCACTATCTGTCTTAAGTGTAAACTTTATCTTAGCCCTCTTTTTCCTTCTTCTATGGCTTTTCTTCCTTGTTGAAGTTGTATCGAGGTTGCTAGGTCTTGGTAATGAAATACTGGCCTACTTTGCCTATGCTTGAGTCATGACATTTAGCGCAATCAGAATGGCTTCACCATCAAGTGTCTAAACTCAAAATTGTCCCAAAGTTATGGATGCCATGATAGCTAAAGTAGTGGAATGTTTTCGCCTAGGGCACTTGGCATACAAGTGTGTGATCCCACACTCAGGGCATCTCAGGTTGGCCTTGTCTCGATTGGCTTGCTCCCTTTCGGGGCATCGAGATGAGATGTGTCCTAGGTGACTGCAAGTCCAACATGTGATGGGTTGCTCATTTTGCCCTCCTAGACCTCTACCTCTTCCCTTGCCCAACACCATCACTGCTGATAGTGGTCTAAATTCCATCAAGATGGGATTTTCCTCTTTGTCATATGAGACATAAGGGTTTATGTATGCTTCATCCTCATTTGGCTCCTCTATGTAATGTATTCACTTGGTGGATGGGTCATGATGGGCTAGGTGGTCTAGGTATCCCTGTGGGGTTGATGTCCATCCTAGGGATAGCTGGCTTTGAATCATTGGGTGCTGGGAGATCTAGTATGGCTCCCTTTCCATAATGTGGCAATCTATTCCCTAGGTAGTAAGGTCGATTGTATGATGGTGGGTATGGAAACTGCCTTGCTAATCAACAATGCATTGTATCATGGCCAAACCTATCGCAATTGGCACAGGGTTTGGATCTAGAATCCATGCACTCGGTTGAAAGATGGTTTCCTATGCATGCATTCCACATGAGGTTGTGTGGGCCTCCTCATCATCTCTTGTAGCTTAGCCTACTCTAGCTTCATGTTTTTTCAAACTTTGATAGGGCAGAGAGAGAAGAGTTATTGGCCTACCCGAAGGCTTCCCTATTATGGTGCCAACTCGTGGGTCTAGTCGATACTCTTTCCCTTGTCTTCGGTGCTCTGGTTAGATCTTTCACCAATGGTTGTAGCTCATTTTGAGGTTCTAGAGACAGTGCTGTTTCGAGTTGTGGGTCTCGAGCTCTTCTTCTTGAGTTGGTCATCCACTCATATGGGTTCTTCAAAGACCTAGCTAGCACATCCCTTTGCAGGGTTGAGTTGTTCACCAAGGCCTTGTAAAGCCCTTCACTTTGGATCCCTCTTATTAACACAATGGAAACCGCTCGTTTGCTAGGTCACTCAGCTAGGATTCTCTTAAAGAGACTCTGCACTTGGGTGGCGTAGTCTTGGATATCCGCCTTGTCCTTTTGACTGACGTTCATCAACCTACTAACGATGAGGTTGTCAAAGTATCCCACCTTAGAGAATCTCTTGATGAAGAGACTCTTGAGGTTATTAAATTCATTGCATTTTGATGACATTGTCTAGATTAGTGTACCACATCCATCCTTTGTCTCCTAGGTAAAGTCCAAAAGCTTGTGCGCATTTGTGCAAGGTCCGTGAGATCATTAGCTTCACACACTTGCTTGAAATGCTCCACAAAGCTATATGGGTCATTGTTGAGCTGACACTTGTCGAGTTGCTTAGCAACCAAAGGTATCTTAGTTTGGCTCTTACAAATTGGGGTGATTTCTAATCTTGCTAGCAATGAAGTTGGTAGGGTTTCTCTGCTCTACTCTGCATCCATGTTTTCTAAGAGTCACTTTGTAAGAAGCTCGCTCAGCATAAGGTCAGCTTCTAGTGCTCTCTCCCTCTTGGTGTTTGGTCCTGTCTCTATTTCGGTTGGCACGCACTAAGACGTGTTGGAATTTACACATTTCTATGCCTAGTGTCGACTTTTGAGCTCGTTGCTCTTGGTTGTAGGCATCTATGCTTAGCAATGCTTTCCTTGCCAACCTTCTCTCCTTCTCTAGATTGGCTATGATGTCCTCAACTAGTCTATCGTGATGCTCCATTTTGGTTTGCAGGTCATACTAGGTCATCAATTTGCTGGATGTCGATTCAGAATTCTCCCAAGTCAAGCTCATCATTTTTCAAGTTGGTGCTAGCTCCTAACATATTATTGACTTCTTGAGAAATTAGGGCATTGATCAAATTGATCAAGCCGGGTAGAGCTGTGTCCCTAATCATGCATGTTGTTGTTGCTCGTGAAGAAGCTCAATGATTCAAGTCTCTCAATATTTGGTGATTGGGATCCTTGGCTATTGTTTGATGTCTGGGGGTCTCCTCCCACTAGTGGGCTCGTTCAACTTATCTCATCTTGGGTGAGTTCTTTGTTATTAAAAAAATCCTCAATGTTCCAGGCACTGAGATGCTAGTGGTGTGCTCCTCAAAGTGCATTGTGTGAAATTAGGCCTTTAGCTTTTTTGGTGCGCGCCAAATGTTCAATTGAGGTAGTGTGAAAATTCAATGGAAACAATACAGTGCAGCATATACTTTTCCTGATCCTTTTGTGCATTGAATGGCCATTGTAGCTCATTCATTCTGGTCTCTATAGTGTCCTAAACGTGGGGTTTTAGGGGTAGCATATTTGATCAATTAGTCTAGGTCTCTATCAAGACACAAGGCTGAGGTCAGTGCCGTGGTTGTTATCTGGGCTGTTATATCTCGATTTATGAGTTTGGTGGCCGTATGAGCTGTTCTACACATTTGGAGGCCTCTAGATTGGGCTTAGCCTTTGCATGCCATGGGGTGGGTCCAATTTGCTGGATTCTAGGTTCTCCACAGCTCTTTTGAATGATAGTGTTTGAGTTGCAGCATTTGAGTTTTAGACTTGGACGTCCAAGTCGGGTATTTGAATGGAATGTTCGAGTGCCTATGTCTGAGTGCCTGACTTGGACTATTCAAAGTGGAGTGTTTGAGTCCGAGTGGATTGTCACTTGGCCATTCAAGTTTGAGTGAACTGGCACTCGGCCGCCATTCAAGTCTGTGTAAATTAGGTCTAGGGTTCGAGTGTTGGCCGTTTGAGTCTAAGTACGAGTGGTGGCACTTGGCCATCCGAGTCTGAGTGCATTAGGTCCAGGGTCTGAGTGACATTGTCCAAGTCCAAGTTTGGGACTTGGATGATTTTGTGGTTGTTTGAGTGGACTTGTGACTTAGACTGTCCAAGTGGTAACAAGACTCAAACGATTGTGTAATCTGTCCGAGTGTAGCGGGGACAGGGGTCTAGAATGATGAGAAATCACTTAAATACTCTTGGAGCCTATCCTAACATTGAAACCAAGGTCCTGACTAGGATCAATAAGCATTGGTTTGACACTTAGAGAATACCTGTAGGGCTCAGGGATGTGAGAATGCAAATCAATGAAAAAATCTGTACTCCTACCCTGTAGCTCTCTCTCTCTCTCTCTCTCTCTCTCTCTCTCTCTCTCTCTCTCTCTCTCTCTTAACTGAATGCACAAAATGAGCTCTCTCTCTACCCTCTTGGCTTCTTAAACCCTTTCACTCTTGCATTGTTACTTCCCCCTTCTCTCTCTTTGTCATCCTAATGCTTTGAAGCTCTCTTTTTCTTAGTTTTTCCCTGTTTTGGGTCTATTATTATAGCAGAACCCTATTGTGTGTTTCTCTATTTCCTTGTTTTTTTCTTACCTAAATGCATCCGAATCTCAAGCAATCACTTACACTAATCCAATCTACTTACCTAAATTTAAAAAATACAAAAAATTACTTGCAAAGGAGATCGAATACCTCAATTCCCTTACTTCCTACCTATCTCAAGCATCGGTTTGGGGTAAACCCTACTTCAATGCTCTATTTAGAGCGCGCAAGCACAAAAATATTTAATCCATTGGACCTAGCAATGGAACCAAAATGTGGGAGCCTCTTGCTTGAACCCCAAGATCCATGGACTGCTTATTGTTTCAAGCATTTCAAGCCAAGTACAATGAATACCTTCCACATAGCCATACATGCTCTCACACCTACAAGTGTACTGAGCTTACCTCCATGCTCAATCGAGTTGCCTCCTCCCTCTAGCTTTTTGGTAGCTCCGCGATCCAAGATGCAAGCTCGATCCTCAAGTTCCAAGCTCCATGCTCCATTGTCACATGCGAGGGAAGAGAAGGGAAGGGAAGGGAATGGAAGAAGAAGAAGAAGAAGAAGAAGAAGAAGAAGAAGAAGAAGAAGAAGAAGAGAGAAGAAGACAGAGAGCTTCTCCACCATGGTCCCTCACCCTCAGACACTCATTCCCTCATGCCCTCACACTCCCTCTCTCAAGCACAAGCTCAAGCAAGCAAGAACAAGAGGAGGAAGAAGAAGAGGAGAGCTAGTTTTGGCCACACACAAGAATGAGCTTCTTCATTCACTTTTTACCTTTTATACAAAACCCTAATCCCTTTTTGGCACCCATCCCTTTCTTACATGCTTGGCCATTTTAGCCTAGGTCCTCTTTTTCTATTCCCTTCCTATTTGCATTGTGTCTTCACCCATGCCCATCTACATTTACAAATTGCATAGGATGGATCTTGGCACTCTTTTACAAGGATTTAGAGTGTGCTTTTATATTTAAAATGTGCCTTTTCTCTTTTGTGTTTGCCCTGAAAATTTAAGGTTGTCCTTGCACTTTTGGCATTTTTTCCTCCTATTTCTTTAGCCGATTGGGCCACATTTTTTTTCTTTGCCCTCTATGTATTTTTTAATTTTCTTGTTGCTTTCTTTGCACTGTGGTTAACATCTTGTGAACACAAAAATAAGTGACACTGAAGAAAAGATTGAGCCTTTGACTATAATTTAACAAACTATGAAAAGGGCTCAATGTGTAGAAATACTAAAGATGTGAGGGCATGTAAAAGCATGTACTACCTATATATAGATAAAGGAGCCCATTGGCATACATCAAACTGCCCATGATGGATGCATAAGGGATCTTGAAAATCTCAACCTTCTACTCATCAAACTGTAGACAATTGGCATGGCTAATATTCACATGAGAAGGTAGAAGATAGCCAATAGGTATGAGCTCAAACAGTAGGTGAAATGGCTATCTCTATTTTATGATATCATGTTTTCATGAGTATCCAACCACAAAAAAAGGTTTGGAAGCACAAGATTAGTGCCTAATAATGAATGCCAATTTCGAGAGGGTAGGGGAGCAATGCCTAGTGATCACGAAGTGCTAGAGCAAGTAGTAGTTCTACTATCAATGCCAAGAAGAAGAGGCCTGAAATCACACGCAACTTGAGCTATCCATGTTTCTTATAAAGAGAATGTGGCAACTTAGTAGCCATGTGCCACTGAATTTCCTTGTAAGATTTATTGGCTCTTTTCTCCACGTGATTAACTACATTAGTTAGACTCTTCCCAATTATATCATGTCACTATGTGAAGGCTGCCTTTATTTGTGCTTGAGTTTGATGAGCTTTAAACAACTTCCAATAAGAGTTAGTGTCCTTGGCTTCTCTTACTCTAGTTGCACTATGAATTTTGCAATCAATATTCAAAATTCATGGTTTACCAAAGAGTGTAGTCAATGATAGTGACTTTAAGTTCACCTCAAAATTTTTGACTCGTGGTTACCCATAAAAAGCAATCAACAATTGCCAATCATGCAGTTGCACTATTATTTTGCAAATCACAAAGTAGTTTCATTACTTGCATTAACTATTTTGTATATTTGAGAGCTGGACTCCAACCCATGCAATTTATAATAGTAGTGGTTGTCTCTCAAGGTAAAATTGAGAAAGTTCTATTTTAGTCTCACCTTAGAAAGAGCATGCAATAAGGGATGACTGGTCAAGTGGTCATAAAATAGGCTAGATGCACAAAGGAAAAGGGAAAACCCTAACCTTAAAATCATGTATAAAAAGAATGAGAAAGAAAAGAAAATCTATTCATGTATGTGCAAACTTTTCTTCCTATCTCTCTTGCTACTCTATTATCCAAGTGTGTAATAGTGAAGGAGAGGGAGAGTGTGTGGAGCGAGGGATTTGTGGATGATGAAACTCCATCTATTCTCTTCTTTCCTCTTCATTTCCATCTCTTTGTGGTGGAGTTGAGATCTTGAGCTAGAGTGTTTGGTGTTAAGTTTGTAAGGAAGTGAAGGACATGCTATGCTCTTCTCCATGTCATTGTATCTTCTTTTTTGTGATATCAACTCCTCTCAAGACCATGGGTGACAACAACGGAAGCAAGGAGACAAGTGAGAGAGTACATACATGCATCTTGGAGTATAGCTTGCTAATATGAGGGACTACAATGTGGTGAGTATTAATAAGTGTATTCACTTCAATGACCTGTTGAAAGCACAATTAGCCCAAAGCATGCCAATGAATCAGACATCTAGGCCAAATACAAACCACCAAAAATTAATCCCCAAGGCATCATATCAAAAAGGAAAGGCCAAGTATTGTATTGGTCACTTATGCAATTTCATTCCATTCCCCTCCAAGTAAGAAGGATGTGCTAAGGCACATAGCTACTATGACAACAACATATGAATCTAACTGTCAACGATATCATGGGCCATAATCAAAACACCCCAATTGACTCACATTAGAATGAGTCAATTCCAATAGCCAAAAAGACAAATCTCGTAGGACCTAGTACCAAGTGCTACACCTCAATTAATCTACATAAGGAAAGAAGCATACTAACTTCACAATGAATCCATACTTTGAACTCCACCAAGAGGGTTGCAAGGAGACATATATCACACTCCCACCAAGTTCAAATTGTCGTGTTATTACATCATGTGCCATTGATTGTGAGCTAAACGTAACAATTGCACGTGTTGTGCCCAACATGAATCCTCAAACCAACCAACAAAAGGCTATTATAAAAAACTCATTTGACTTTAACAATGTTCTTATCTTAATTCAACCCCTTGATAAAACCCAACCAATTACTCCTATCGACTAGACCAATGCTACACAATCCATCCCCAGGTCTACAACCCTCTTACAAGAGACGATCCATCTTATAACTAACTACCTACATGGCCTTGGATACTGACAATGATATAGTCACATGTATTTGATGATTGGATAACATATTTGCTCTATTTGCACACAACTATGAATGACTTGACCTAGAGCTCTTAGATGAGAACATTGTAGAGGATGTAAAGTTTGTATTGTACTCATAGGAGGAATTCGAACTCATATTCATCAAGGCCTCCTCAATCCATGACAAACTAATCAAGACCCAAATATCACGAGAGAAAGCCTTTAAAGGATGCTTGATTAGCTCCTCCCAATAACGTGTAATACATGATTAGAAGATAACATCATGCTACATCCATATATGGATTGGATTCTTAGTGATGAGGAAGGGCTCCATATTGCTAATAGAATAGGTTCAGGTAACCTCCTCACCAATGTCCTAACCTACATTACCTATATCAGCATATAGCCACAAGATATGGATCATTATGCTATATTTGAATATAACCCTTACTTTTATCATTGGCTTTTACGATTATAAGTAGGCATCTTGATGTATATAGATAAGTGCCCAAGCACATCAACATAAAAGTCGAAACAATATACACCAAATAACTTTCTCCCATCACTCTCCCAAAGCAATCCTAAAACATATTGCAAGTAATTACGAGGGGGAGGGACTTTGTAAGACTTTTCTCAATTGTTTAGCAAAACATTTGCAAAATTAGTTAAGCTTTAGTGTAAGTCATTATAATGATGTAGAAACACATTCTTCTTAAATTCTCATCATAATGTGTTGTATAGGATTTTGGACATAGCATACCAAGGAGAAAAAGCAACATAGGAGAAGATAAGAAAATCACCAATGCCATTTACATAGGATGAGCACATTGATCACAAGTTAAGTATGGGGATTAAGGGATATTGCCACCTATGGTACTTGCAGATTCACAACTTGGGGGAAATGGTGACCAAGAATCTAGATGCCAAGGAGCTAGTGGACCAATGTGGATTAAGCACCTATATGAAAAATTTTGAAGGAGAGGTGAACTATGAGAAAGGCATGAAGTTCCTCATGATCTATGACCTAGATAGACACATCGGTGTAGCCATAGTGAATGATGATGGTCAACAATAGGTGGAAATGACTCATACTAGAGGTGGTTCATAAAGTGTTTGGGCCTACTAGACATAAAGAGAAGAGGCCAAAGAGAGACATCTATGTAATGATGGGCATGGATTAGCAAATTTTTCTCACTAATGAGAGTGTGAGCTTGGTGGATATCCTAGATTGACTATTGTAACCCAGGTAAAACTAACACACATTGTTTTTTGGCAATAGATATATTTCCATGATGAGTAGAATCCAAAGAAATGGTGAAAAATATAATAGTGAGGACAATGGATAATAAGAACCTCAATGCTTATATTAGAAAGAACATCCATGATGTAGCCAAGATACTTGGTTTTTCTACACAAGACTCGAAAAGATTTGGACCCATATCAACAGCAACAAGTAGAGAAGTAGAAGGAAAAAAAGTTGCAACTAGGGCCACACTAATAAGATTTAGGGATATGTTGACATTAGTTATACAAGAAGTCATAAAGGACCCATAGACAAGATAGAGACCACCTGCACCTCCAAAACCTCCAAGTATGTCAATATATTAAGTGTCCTCTATGTATGCAAATATATTGAAACCAAAGCCCTAAGGAGACCTATGGGAGCAGAAAGTTAGGAGATTATAGTTGGAAGCACAAAAAATTGCAAGAATTGTTGTGGTAACACAACATAAGCTCAAGACTCGACAAGAACCCAATAGAAAGGTATCAACCATAATCTTGAGTAAAAGCCTTAACCAAGGAAGAGGAAATGAATTAGCTAGATCGCACAAGAAAAATTCTTCAATCTCAAGAACTAGAGTGATTACTAGCATTGAAAAGCAAAAGATCCCATGATCCATAATGATTACGCTTAGAGATCGGACAGCAAGAAGAAGAAACATAACTAGAAGTGGAAAATTAACTACCTTGGATAAGGAAGAAAGAGGAAAGCTCATCATTAAGTTATCCACCAAATGAGAAAAGGTTACATCCAAAGAAGATAAGGAATTCAAAAGAGCTAAGGAAAAATCAAAGAAGGAAGAAGAGGAATGGAGGTAGAAGCATCAAGAAGAGGAGGAGCCCCTCAAGAAGCAAGAAGAGGACTTAGTCCTAGCCATCAAACAATCAATTGAACAATCCTCAAGGATAAAATAACTAGCATTAATGAGCCTCAACCTAGGAAGCTCATAAGAATAAGCATGTAATAGTGTAGCAACATCTTTAGCAAGACCACCAATAATAGGCAAATTCAAGGAAAGCCTTAGTTGCATTGGAAAGAAAGATGGAATCTCATGTAACATATCACCAACAAAAGACTAGGTAAATCTTTAGTTTGAAGAAAGAATTGGATGTATTGAAGGAGAGCAATGACAAAGGAGATGGGCATGAGGAGATACAAAACCAATGTGAAGCTGAAAGAGGGAAAAGTTAAAATCAAAGCATCTCTCAAGAACTTGTGATTTTTAGCAAAAAACTATTTTGCAAAGAGAGGTGATCGTACAAATTTTAATAACATTTTGAGTGAGGCATGATCATAAAAGCCTTAGTTCAACAAGTTGAAAAAGATTTTAACCAAAGAGTGTAGGCAAGGTAAGAGATGATCAGTTTAGGCCAATGAGATGGGAGGGTGCCCAAAAAAATCAAGGCCATGTATAAAAGCAAAAGAAAGAATGGATAAACTCATTCTTACAGTGTGCAATCTTATGGAGCTCTCTTCTTGCCTCTTGCTTACATATTGCTTGTGTGAGAAAGGGAGAGTATGAGAGACAGAGAGAGGGAGAGTGTGAGGTAGAGTGAGGGACCATTGTGGGTGAAGCTCTTGTTGTTGTTGTTGTTGCTTCTTCTTCTTCTTCTTCTCCTCCTCCTCCTCCTCCTCCTCCTCCTCCTCCTCCTCCTCCTCCTCCTCCTCCTCCTCCTCCTCCTCCTCCTCCTCCTCCTCCTCCTCCTCCTCTGTTTATCCATTGCAAATACAATAAATCTACATTGAACTTCCTCTAGGAGGTCATAAAGGCCTTTGACCCTCAAAGGTTGACGTGTAAAGAGCTTTCTTGAGGTGGACCACTTGAGTTGTGGAGCCATTGATGAACCTTTTAGATAGACTACAACCTAGAAGCCCTGACTTATTTGTTTATCCATTGTAAATACAATAAATCTACATTGAACTTCCTCTAGGAGGTCATAAAGGCCTTTGATCCTCAAAGGTTGATGTGTAAAGAGCTTTCTTGAGGTGGTTCACTTGAGTTGTGGAGCCATTGATGGAGATCAAGCTTTCTTGGAGCCACTGATGAACCTTTGTAGATAGACTACAACCTAGAGACCCTTACTTATCTATTTATCCATTGCAAATACAATAAACCTAGATTGAACTTCCTTTAGGAGGTCATAAAGGCCTTTGACCCTCAAAGGTTGATGTGTAAAGAGCTTCTTTTGGGAGTATCTAACGGCATGTCCACTTTAATTTGGTCCTTTATTAAAGCAAACTTACTTTGGTGTGTTTGGTGTCAAAGAAATGCTTCTATATTCAAAGGTAACTTTTGCTTGAATATTCGAGGCTTGAATCCTAAATTTCTTTTGTAGGTTGGTGCTAGACATCAAGATACGTTGATCCAATCAAAGAGTTAAATAAGGAAGAGGAAGATGCTTCAAGACCTTTAAGGTGTAGAAAATAAAGCTAAAATGGATGCGACTGATGAGGTATAGGAGGTATCCAACATGCTAAACACTATCAAAGGTGTTGCTAGTTGCTATTGAATGACATATATTTTGTAGTAGACCTGAGAAGGTATTCTCTACCATCATAGCCTCTAATCCCATATGCTTAGCCTAATGTGTATACACACTTGACACAGGGCTCTTCTTGGCTTCGTCCTTATAGTATCCCACAAAACCTCCCTATATCACCAAGAATGCAACATCCTACCTATATTTGTCAACAAACTTGTCTACCTTAACTACAATGCCCAGGTTGGGTATCTTTTTCTTGTGGGGCTTATGCTGGAAGTGAGTGTTGGGCTATCCCCAAATATGTAAACATCTCATGTTTATTATTATTATTATTATTATTATTATTTGGTGGTGGTTTTCAAGACCCACGTGCATCCCTTTTAGATGGTTGCCCTCCTTGCGTGCGTTGGTGGGGGGGGATGTCGGATCTCGCCTGCAGAGCACAGGAAATGGGCTGATTTTGGTGAATGACTAAACTGCTACGCGGCAGACATGGGTCATATTATGTAGCTTAAAGGTTCTGTTGTGAGTGAGACCAATGGGTGGCGGATGATGGGGGGACGTGAAGAGCTGTTTGATGCTGAAACTCTAGTCTTGTCCGCCATGCTGCCATAAACATTTGTAGAGCTGCAGCTGTGCAGGTAATTGGTGCACAGATCGGTCGCTATATCCGCACATAGTGAGAGTCAAAAGGTCCCCAAGAATAAAAGAACTCTACTTTTTGCACACAAATCAATGAAGAAATCTTGCACGACATGAATAAGAGACCAATTGGGTGCAATCTCCCCCCATGCCTTGTGTGAGCGCTCCACAAAGCATGTATTTCATATATTATTCATCTTCAAGCTCAAATAATAGCCCAAATTACAAAATAGCATACTTTAGCTTTTGAGTTTGCTTTTGTGCCAATAAAGAATTAAAGCTAATGGGCGCCCAAGAAGTCAGGCGGTACCCAAATACAATGTCCAATACAAATATCTAAATCGTGCACCCATGCGCATAATTAATAAATATCAAGCGCTTTGATAAATAAGTGTGTCAAAATATAGGCGCCATGCCTAAGATATGCGTCCATCAAAATATTGACGATAACTTGAATACACGCTATCCTCCAATGCTTCCCACTACCACCGCTGCTTGCTCTACACATCAACTGAAGCATTCACAATTGTTAGAAAAATAATACAATTAAATCGAAAAAAGGGAATACTTAGCAGTCTTCAGTTACATAAATAAATTGGTTAGAAATCAATCCTAACCTTAATTTATCATGAGTGCGCACTCTAAACTCATAAATGTTTATTAATTTAAATATGTATTTTGCGGAATCACCCGCTATGGAATCACCCATGTACACACAAAATTAACAGAACGCCCGAAAAGGATAGGCATCCCCATCGACTTCTCGCACAAAGAATCCACTTTGTGTATGAGCCCTGGTAATAAAATTTTACGGAATCCACCGCAAAACCTCATGGAATCCATCGTGGCACGGAATCCACCGTGGAATATGCCTCCTGGCATCATACCCCCGGGGTGGGATAGCAATTGTCCTCAATTGCTATTAGCTCAATGTGGAGCTAACAGAGTGGGGAAAGCATTTAAGTCTCTAGCATGCATCCATTGGGCCTCTTTAACATGATGATTTTTAAACTTGACCAAATATCTAGAATATCTACGGCCAGTTCTAGTGGTCATAAAGTCAATATCTATAGTAGTTTCAGGCTCAAGGATTTCAGTTTCATCTTCTAGTAAAGGAGGGTTTTCATAGACAGGGTGTACAGGTAATTGGCCTCTAAAAGGTCATAATAAACTGATATGGAAAGTGTTGTGGATTTTCCAATGTTGTGGTAGTTCTAGTTTAAATGCATTGTCATTGATTTTGTGTATGATCTTGAATGGTCCATAAAATCTAGGTGCTAATTTCACAACTGGGTATTTATCTACACTTTGTAATCTTCGTTTTTCTATGTGTAACCAAACATAATCATCAACTTGAAAATTCATAGCATGTCTTTTCTTATTTGCTTGTTTTGTATATGATTGCTGGGCTTTGGCAATCATATCTTTAACTTCATCAAAAATAGTGGCATGCATGTTAGCAATATCATCAGCAGTTTGAATTTTGTTTGATAATGATGCAACATGTGTAGGCAATCGATATCCATAAATAACTTCAAATGGTGCTTTCTTTGTAGCTATATGTGGTGTATTATTATATGCAAACTGAAGTAAATGTAGATGTGTATCCCATGTGTGTGATTTTGAAATGGTGTAAGCACGCAAAAGATCTAAAATAGTACTGTTAATAGCTTTTGTTTGACCGTTTGTTTCAGGATGAAATGCAGATGAAAAATCAATCTTTGTTCCTAAGTTAGCAAACAAAGTAATCCAAAAATCATTACAAAATTTAGAATTATGATAAAAAATAATGACTATTGGTAAACCATGGTTAGTGAAAACAATTTTCAAAAACATTTGAGCAGCTTGAGATGTAGTTAAAGTTTTCTTGCATGGAATAAAATATGCTTGTTTGCTAAACCTGTCTACAACAGTCCAAATCATATCATAGTTAGCTTTAGTGTTAGGTAAACTAGTGATAAAATCCATTGAAATCTCTTCCCATGGTCGTGATGGAATAGGTAAGGGCATTAGTAAACCATATTGTTTACCATGGTGTCTTTTAACTCTTTGACAAACTAAGCATTCGGATACAAAGTTAGATACATCAGTGTCCATATGTGGCCAATAAAAATCTTCAGTCAATGTACACAAAGTAGATATAATTCCTCTATGACCTTGATATGGAGGACAATGAATTTCATGCAAAACAAATGATCTAAATGGAACTGTCACACAATCTTTTTTCATAAAACATGAATCCATTATTGTAAGACAGTGAATCAATAGGAATCCAATTATTTGCAACTAGTTTATTCTAATCAGCTTGAAAAGCAAGATCTTGATGATAAGTATCTTTCATAGGGATAAGGGAATCAAATGATATCACAGAAATATTATGAATTGTCGGTCTTCTACTCAAAGCATTAGCTACAACATTCTCTTTTCCTGGTTGATATTGTATAAGGGGATGAAAACTTTGAATAAAAGCGGCCCATTTAATGTGTCGGTCAGATATTTGTGGTTGATTAAGGAGATGTCTAATGCTCTGTTGGTCAGTTTTGATCATAAATTCACATCCCATTAAGTAATGTCTCCATTGATGTAAGGCTTGTACTACGGCTAGCAATTCTTTATCATAGGTAAAATATTTAAGTTTAGATAGTTTGAGTTTATAGCTAGAGTAGGCTATGGGATGATTATCTTGCATAAGGACGGCTCCTATTCCAGATCCACTAGCGTCAGTAACTACTAAGAAGAATGGTCTATTGAAATCAGGTAGTTGTAATACAGGAGCATGAGTTAAAGCATGTTTCAATAAATCAAAGGATTTTTGTTGATTATCAAACCAGTTATACACAATACCCTTCTTTAAAAGTTTTGTCAAAGGTAATGCAAGTAATGAGAAATTCCTCACACACTTTTTGTAAAAACTAGCAAGACCTAGAAAAGAACGTAATTCATACACATTTTTGGGTATGGGCCAATTAAAATTGCTTCTATCTTTTTAGGGTCGACTTTAATACCTTTTGATGAAATAATATGTCCTAGATATTCAATTTCTATCTGGAAGAATTCACTCTTTTCTGGATTAGCATATAATTGATTGTCTTTTAACAACTTAAAAACTAAAGACAAATGTTCATAATACTCATTCTCATTTTTACTAAATACTAATATATCATCAAAGAAAACTATGACACAATGCCGATGTTTCAGAAATATGCGATTCATCATACGACTAAATGTGGCTGGTGCATAGTTAAACCAAAAGGCATAATTAGAAATTCATAGTGTCCAAATTGTGTTCTAAATGCAGTTTTGAATATATCAGATTTGTCCAATCTTACTTGATGATAGCCAGATTTAAGATCTATCTTACTAAATATGGCATATCCTTGTACTTTATCCATAAGATCATCTACCCTAGGAATCGGATATCTATTCTTAACAGTAATTTTATTTAGGACATGATAATCAATGCACATACAATAAGTATTATTTTTCTTCTTCACTAATAACACAAGTGCACCAAATGGAGAACTATTAGGTCTAATTAATCCTCTGTTAAGTAATTCTTCTATTTGATTTTGAATTTCTTTCTGTTCAATTTGGTTATATCTATATGGTGCTTTACATGGTGGTTGTGTTCTAGGAATTAAATCTATCTTATGATCTTCAGGTCGTAAAGGTGGTAATCCAGGTGGTAAATTAGCACCAAAACAATCTTGAAATTGGGCAAGAAATTGTCCATGCCTAGGATGCATCTATTTTTCTTTAGCTTGAATTTCATTCACCCATATTAAATAATATTGGCTACTTTTACGTAATGCACGTTTAGCCTGAGTATGAGTAAGCAGTGGAAAGTAATTGGAAGCATGCATACCATGCAATGTGATTTGTTTTCCTTGAAAATAAATTTTAATTGAATGCGTAGAATAATCTATATTAGGATTGTATTGATGACGCCAAGGCATTCCTAAGATAATGTCACTAGACTGCAAAGGTACAACTAGGAAATTTCTTCATTCAGTATATTCACCAATTTTAATTTCTAAACTATGCACCTCTTGTGTTCCATTATATCTCGTACCTAGGAATGTAGCCTTGATGCGGTAATGTGTAGAAATAGTTTGTAAATTTAATTCTTTGACTAATTTTGTAAAAATAAAGTCATGTGTGCTCCCATCATCATATAAAATAGTCTTTTCTTTACCATGCACAAAACATTTCATTGTTAACAAAGAATGAGGAGTTGGCATACCTGGCAAAGTATCCAAAGTAGTACCAATGTCGCCATCATCTTCCGTAAAGTTCGGCATTTCCTCACGTTCTTCTTCGATTGCTCCAAGATAATTGATATGGACAGGTGGCCTTTTCGATTGACAATTAGATGCTAAATGTCCAGGTTGATGGCATTTGTAACAAACTATGAGTTTGGCTTTAGATACATTATTGGTAATGGCACGAAGTTTAGGAATGTTGGGATTTGACTATGAGGATGGCTTAGGGTTTGGATTGGTGTTTGATGGTAAGGCAGGTGGTCGTGCCCAAGATTTATGGAATGAAGATGGAAGAAAACGACTTTGATTGAATCTTCGAAAATTTGAATTGAATTGTTTGGAACCATAGTTACCATTAGTTGGAAATTGTTGTGGTCGCTTGTCTCATCCACAAATCTTGTCTTCAGTGTCATGAGCCAAGGAAATTGCATCTTCAAGGGTTGTTGGCTTGAACATATTGACTTCCACATAGAAATGTCCAAGTAGGCCAGACATAAACTTGCGTTTATGAGTTGCTTTAGGTACATCTTCGAGCATTCGGAGTTGCAGTAGAGCATTCCAGAAACATTCAGTGTATTGGGAAATAGGTTTGCGATCTCTTTGTTGTAGAAGATCCCATTGGTTGATGGCTTTTTCATGGAATTGAGGAGGAAGGAAATTCTGCAGAAATTTCTTTTGGAAAGTCTCCCATGTAGTGGGGCAATCAATGCTCTTGCGGACCACAGTCCACCATAAGGATGCTCGATCAACTAAATGGTTAGTGACACATTTAATTTTGTCTTTCTCAGCATATGTTTCTTCATGGAAGTAATCATCAAATTGACTGATAAAAGCAAGTACAGTCTTTCCATCGCATGATCCATTGAAAGTACGAAATTTGAAGTTTCTTTTACTTATCTTTGTTTCTTTGCAGATGGATTGGGCTTCAAGTGTTGCATCAATGGTACGTCGTATAAGATCTTCGGGTTGCGGTCCATCTTGGCCGGTGGTAGATCGTTGTAGATTGGCCAATTGAACTTGCAAAGCTTGTCGGGCTCTTCGTTCTTCTTCGAGCTACATCATAATCAAATCCAACTTTTGCTCCATCGTTGGTTCGGGTAGATCACCTTCAGCCATAAGTTCGTCGTCCATATTTTGTTCAGTCATTTTGTAAAATCCAAAAGACCTCACACTCTCGAAATCTTATTAGCAAGATGAGCGTAGCTCAAGGCAGGTGTACAAGGCTTGTATATTTTGTTTGGATTTTATGGTATCTCTCCTTTGCGATTGCGGTATTCGTTGTCACAATCGCCTTCCAAAAGAATAGTGTTGTGTAGAAACCACGTATAATCTGCGTATGACCTGCGTATGAGCTTCTGTTCTTGCTGAAACTAGTTCAGTATGTCTACAAGTGTGAACATGGTCTACCAGAGAGCAATAGACTAGTTTGTATGCTTCTGCATGTGAACTGCCGCTATAGTAATGGTTGAAGATAACCTTTGTGACTTTGGTGACTTGCAGGATTGCTTAGAAGACTTGGAGTATTAGGAAACTTTAGTGGACTAATCCAATCGTGATTTTGAGGACGTCAGGATGTTGGCGGCAGAATCGGCGACCGAAAGTTTATACTGACACCGAAGACGAAAAATTTAGTGAAGACGTTTTTTATAAGCTTCTTATAAAGCTTATTAAGCTTAACCTTTAAGCTTTGTAATCTTTTAAGCTATGGTGAAGAATCTTATTTGTATATCATGACTTTGATGAAGGAGATATCTACGTGGTCCTCCACCTACAGAGGTTGGTCCTTCGCGATTAGAGGATGCAGAAGGGGGTTTTTGACTGCCAGGAACACGCTGGTATCGATCATTCGCGACGAAACTGACTGTAGAGCTCGATCGTTCCAGGAGCTCCACCTTCGCGCAAGATGGTAAGCGATTGGAAGCTCTCGATTTGAGCCTCGCTCTGATACCACTGATGCACAGATCGGTCGCCGTATGTGCGTGTAGTGAGTGTCAGAAGGTCCCCAAGAACAAAATAACTCTACTTTTTGCACACAAATCAATGAAGAAATCTTGCATGACATGAACAAGAGACCAATTGGGTGCAATCTCCCCCCATGCCTTGTGTGAGCGCTCCACAAAGCATGCATTTCATATATTATTCATCTTTAAGTTCAAATAATAGCCCAAATTACAAAATAGCACGCTTTGGCTTTTGAGTTTGCTTTTGTGCCAATAAAGAATTAAAGCTAATGGGTGCCCAAGAAGTCAGGCGGTACCCAAATACAATGTCCAATACAAATATTTAAATCATGCGCCCATGCGCATAATAAATAAATATCAAGCACTTTGATAAATAAGCAAGTCAAAATATAGGCGCCATGCCTAAGATACGCATCCATCAAAATATTAACGATAACTTGAACACACACTATCCTCCAATGCTTCCTACTGCCACCGCTGCTTGCTCTACACATCAACTGAAGCATTCACAATTTTTAGAAAAATAATACAATTAAACCGACAAAAGTGAATACCTAGCAGTCTTCAGCTACATAAATAAATTGGTTAGAAATCAATCCTAACCTTAATTTATCACGAGAGCGCACTCTAAACTCATAAACATTTATTAATTTAAATATGTATTTTGCGGAATCACCCGCTATTGAATCACCCATGTACACACAAAATTAACAAAACACCCGAAAAGGATAGGCGTCCCCATCGACTTCTCGCACAAAGAATCCACTTTGTGTATGAGCCCCGGTAATAAAATTTTACGGAATCCACTGCAAAACCTCACGGAATCCACCGTGGAATATGCCTCTTGGCATTAGTAATCCCATCCATTCTTGGAGACTTGCCATCCTTCATGGAATTCAAAGCAAAGCCTAGTTCATTCGTTGAGAATGGCACCTCTGGGGAGTGGGCTCGGTCAAGGGGATATCTTCCAAGCTTCCATCATACCCTTCTCAAAGCAAAGATGGTCAAGATCCTCTCCTCATAACCCCAAGGCTTCCCATAGCCTTTCCAATTATGGAAGCTAGGTGTTCTTTGAAAACCGTCCTAATTTCTTCTTGATTGGTGAATTTGGTGACAATGGGGATTCATTAAAGTACAAGGTGGTTGGGTTGTCACCATCCACTTCCCACTTCATCTTCAATTCAATCTTTGCATCCTGAATTTGAATATCTTCTTACACTCTAAGGTATATCTCCACCTCGTATAGCAAATGGCACAACACACAGTCTTAGGTATAGCTCCACCTCTTACAATAGATGGTGCAACACACACTCATTAGGAGCATAAGAAAGAGTAAGTAGAATATGAAGTCTAGCTTTGGAGGCATTATCTAGAGAAGCTCTATGTTGATGGGCCTCCCTCGTGCCAATGTTGAAACTATATAGGACTATAATTTGAATTTAAAATCTCCAATACCAAGTTGAAGCATGAATTAGGGGTAACCTACCATGCCCCATCATTCAGGTAGGCCCTATCTAAGTCGATAGCTCTCCACCACTCCTTAAATTGTCGGTTGTGCCATGTGTATAATTTATCTATCTTTCCAAAGGCTGCTATTGTGTCATTTAAATCATGCATGCCACACAACCTCTCCCATTATTTCTTCTCCTCCAACAACATAGAGCCATTGCCATGGGAATGATCCTCCTCTATTGTTGTCATGTTCCGATCTCCCATTAGTAGGGTAGCCCTCCCCCCCCCCGATTTTACTAGCAAGTCTTGCCCATTGGGAGGCTCTTCTTAATGATGTATTTGCTGCATATACTAATACCAATATGAGGCAATCTCCATGCATGTTGGCCTCCATTGCCACAATAGACTCTTTATCATTTTCCCAAGCCAATCTTGGCATTAGCCTGTTTACTCACAAACATCATGGAATCTTCTTTGCTCCTAGCACAGTTTTGAGCAAGGGAGTTATACCCTAGGTAGGAGAGACTAAGAGCATCTTCTTCTCCCACTTTTATCTCTTGCAACGTGAGTATGTTAGGTCTTTTGTGCCTTAGAATACCATACATCACCTCTTTTCTTCTAGATGAGCACAATCCTTGTACATTCCATGACATGATAGTAAGCTTCTTCATGAAGATTAATACTTCACTACATGGGGTTGGCAATAAGCTCCACTTTCTCTCCCACAAAATCGTAGTACTTGCGATCAACCAAAGGTAGTTGGGTAAGTTCCTTAAGGGAGAGCTTACTTTATGTAGGACTTTTGATCTTCCATAGAGTATGGCAATGGTCCAAATTCTCCTTATCTTTCTCTTTTCTATCCTTAGCTCCAAAAGCTTATGGTAGCATGGATGGTTTTTGAGGAGACTTCATTGGTTGATACTCTTCTTTCTTTTTTCCATCCTTCTCCTCTCCTCAAAGGGGGACCCCTTGGTGTTGGAGTGGGAAGTTCAGGGGTCTTAGGGTTGGAGTCTTTAGGAGTAGATGATCTTTCTTTTTTTTGCATCATCACCCTTTGATAGATAGTCTTTTGCAAAATGGCCACATTGTTGACTAATGTAGTAGGAATCTAGGAAATCCTTCTCCTTCTCCTCTCCTCAAAGGGGGACCCCTTGGTGTTGGAGTGGGAGGTTCAGGGGTCTTAGGGTTGGAGTCTTTAGGAGTAGATGAGCTTTTTTTTTTTTTTTTGCATCATCACCCTTTGATAGATAGTCTTTTGCAAAATGGCCACATTGTTGACTAATGTAGTAGGAATCTAGGAAATTCTCAAAGCCAACTTGCAGCATGATCTCAAATCCATTTTAGTATGACAGCTCCAAGAACTTGGATGACTTTGTTCTTTGATCCCAAAGAATGCATATTTTCCTCTCAGACTTTATGGCACCAAAGGGTGAGGCATTAGCAGGGATGGGTAGAACATGCCCCAAGGTAGTTGCAATCATGGCAATCTTTTCATCCAGCCAGATGGGCAAGTCACCCAGTGTGACCCAAATTGTTCACTTTTGCTAAAGTATAGTATTGGGTGAAAACAAGAGTGGCCAAGGCATCCTAGCACCATGTTTCCTTTGAATCCCATCGTGCATCCTATCACCCATGCTTGTTTGGCCATCGAGCTAAGGAGGGCCATGAAGAAACCTCAACCCATGAATTGGTAGTATTGCACAAAGGCTTGTTCTTGATAGGTGGATGTGAACCCTCGGGTAAACTCTTTCTTGGTTGGGGGGCACCCTATGAAGTAAAAGAACACCCCACAAGTAGCATAATTTGCATATCTTTGGTGGATGCCTTAAATTGATAGGGGGATTGTAGCTTTGAGGCATTGTTTGCTCACAATTGCTACTTTTGCTTGTCGTAAGACAATGATCGTCTGCTCATCCTTAACTTCTTTTTCCATTTTTGCCATCTCCTTTCCTCCAAAATTCGTGGCTAATGTATATAGTCCATCTCCATTCCACCTTCACCATTCAATCCTACAACTCTCCTCCTTGATTGATTTACTTCCCCATCAAGCAAGCTTGCTCTCTTTTCCACCCCAGTGCCTTGCATGCATGCAAAGGGGGAGGGGATTGCCACGTGTTAATAGGCCTTAATGGCCTTAAAGGCACGTGTGAGCACAATAAAGAGGAATAACTATCCATCAAGTATCTAGCTTTCCTCCAAATCACTAGCTATGGTACTAAGTTGGTGGTTTTTGTGTTCAAATAGATAGAAAGTTATAATACTTGGAAAATAGCTTCAATTGAGGGTTTCAAATGAAATTATAGACATAATGGTGACTTTGTGTGAGTATGAAATCTGACATGATCAATTGTTAGATGCTATGAACTAGACTAGGTCCTCCATTGATAGGCTTATAGAGAAATTTGAAAAATGGATAGAATTCTAAGCAAGTAAAGAGAAATTCAACCGAAAACTTTAATAAAAGAGAAAAAGGGGAAAAATCACAGCCACATGTAGAAAGAGTGCAATTCGAGTAGGTAAATGCCAATGCATATGGCATTCTTGGAAAAATAAGAATTTCTACTAGCACATATGAGGTAGGAGAGTGTTTTTGTAAGAATGAGGAACCTATTGACAATAGTATAAGAGTAAATTTGCGTCCTTTAAGACCACCCATACTTGTAGTAAGATCTTATGTCTCTTATTGGTAGAAATTACTCAAGCAATAGTGGTCTTACATGTAATGAAAATGATTAGCTCTATTATGGATAGCATTTATATAATGAATATGAACTTAGAGACAAGATAGTGCTTTCCAAATACAATGGTCAACAATCTTCATTCCCATCAAAACTTGAAGAATGGATAGCTAAATTGGAAGCCTACTTTTGAGGATGGATGATCGAAATATTCAAATTTCCACTCTACATTTGGGGGGATTTACACATACTTAGTGATGCTATATAAAGAAAGAAAATCACCTTGTAGACACTTGGGATGAGTCTAAGGCACTCTTGGTATAAGTTTTTGTCTTTTCCATTGAAAGGGAAATGCTTTCTTGAAGATGGTACAACTTAGAGTAATGTGGACTTATCGTACAGGAGTACACAAATTAATTTCTTAACCTTAACATGTACATGGAAAGCATTAGTGATGATGCCAAGCTACATAATTACATGTATGGGTTAGATCCTAATTTTTTCATTGATATAATGGCATGATATATCCTATCAATCTATTCAAAGCTTGAGCTAGTTGAAATGTATTCAAGAAAGTACTAGAGAGAGCCATAATTTTAGCCATCTTTTGGATAGCCAAGGATTGCTATGAGGCAATGATAATTTGGAGGAAATTATGGTGGAAATAATGTTCCCAATAGCAATGATAGAGTGTTCATTTACCTTCCATTTAATATGTCAAGGTAATAATGCAATTTGAGACCATAAAAAACCCAAGTTGGCAAATAAACAAGTTAAAAACAAGTCAAAGGATTTTATAGCTTCAGCTGCACAAAAAGTCATCCCCATAGACATTTTTAAGGAGTACGAAGATAAATATTTATGTTTTAAGTGTGGGAAAAAGTATTTAGTCGATCATGCTTCCAAGTATGCATACAAAAATGCAAAGGCCAAGTACATGGAAGAACAAGTTGGGATCTAACTCTTGTAATACATGTTACCAATGAAGATCACGAGGAGGATTTTGATATAGTAGTTTTACGACCCTTTGTATGACTTTTCTTTTGATATGGGTGTGCATGTACCTTTTGATTTGGATGGAATGAGGTCGCATACTATTGCCACTACACATTGTTCTATTTCTATGGATGCATGGAAAAGTTGTAAGTATTGGGGGTAAAGGTGCATTTGCCTAGCTACCCATGTATTAGTTACATTGACAATGCTTGCATACTTGCACACTTGTACACTGCAGGTGGCGAGTGCCCATCATTGTCACTTCATTCTTTATTATTTTAGTGACATCTGAATAAAGAGGAGGCTAGTCACACAATGTGATTGTTGGAGTTCCCACATTGTGTGTGTCTCTCTCTTACTCTTGCTCGTTCCACCATAGCTCTTACTTCTGCTCCCTACTTCCACTTCAGGGCTCACCTCCCTTCAACTAGTATCAAAGCCATTGAAATGGCATTGAAGAGCTCACCAACCCAGCTTGTGGAGAAAAGCTTCAGTTTACAGTCTCAATGGTAGCCATGGATTCTTCAACTCGAGGTATGCATTGAGCTCTATCTTCTCCTCTCAACTTCTTCCTGTCACTTGAGGCTGGTTCTAGGGCTTCCCTAGGACCTATTGAAGATTCCCTAGTGCCCCATTCTACCTAGTAGAGGTAGTAGGAGTGGCCAACAATTCAATGTGAATTGCGTTTGTTTGATGTCCCCCTTCCTTGATCAGTCTGTTTCATTCTACCTCATCTCCAGCTCTTGGCATTGCTCTGGCCTTTGGGCAATCACTTGACATTGTGCCCGATATCTTTGGCATGAGTCTGGGTTGGGGCTCTTGGGCTCAACCATTAGCTCACAATTTATGAAATTTTTCCATGTTACAGTTCTGGATAACCCTTCACTCATTGTCTGGAGGTCACTTATGCTTTCCGGGATGTCTATTTGATGTCAGATCATCTGAGGATGTTATGTCAATGTATTGGAATCCTATGGGACTTAATTGAGCACTCTTTTTCTCAATTTTACAGAGGTTTTTTACTACTTTAATAAGTAGGGCTGAATGCTATTTGATTAGTGAAAGCATATGTCTATTGTTCTTGAGTGCTTATTGGTTATTTGGGGTGATGTATCGATACTTATGGTTCATGTTACATGTTTGGTTATGCTCTCGGATTCCTTTTGAGCTAAGATTAGAGCTTTGAATCTTAACATTGGTTGTCATTCATTATCATGTATGGGGTTATTTGATGCTCGAGTAAGCACTTTGCAAGTTACTTGGGTCGGATGCTCCCGAATATATGCTAATTGGATATTGGATGTATAGATGCCTTCGACATGATGTTTTGAGCTTTGTTTTCTTATCTAGCATTCAACTTTTGTTCTAATGGGAGCCGCTATTTAACACTTGGATATTACATTGAGCATTTGGTTAATAGTTGAGCATAAGGATCTTAAAGTGAGACTGTGGGACTTGGTGACATGTACATGCTATTGCCATGCTTTATGTATTGATTTGATATTACTCTTAGGCCATGTCCTATCTTTGTCTTGATGTTATTAGTGATGTATGCATCTTGGTTGGTGGTTATGTACTAAGATTTTGTTACATTGCTTAGTTTGATGTGCCTTTAGTTGGTCTCTTTTGTTGTTATATCCGTGAGACCCACTCTATGCATGATGATTATGCTACTTATGGGATGTATCTTAGTCAGACACACAGATTCCTTGAAAGTTCTTGGTGCTAGTCGCATCTTCACTCACTGTTAGTTGGAGCTATTCCTTGGTAATTGCAGTTTTTCTTATATCAGTGATTGCCCATCTTTGGCATTGATATTTTAATGTTATACTTCATTTTTAGCATGCTATAATTTCAGTTTATTGCACAGTTTATGTAAGCAATCACCTCCATTTGATAGTTCTTTGCATTGAGTTTTTGGACAATTCATTACTTGGTCAGTACCCCTTGTTTTCAGCTTGATTTGGTAGTGATTTTAGGGCTGTTTGCATTAATTACAATAGTCTACTTTGATATTTTGTGCACTTGTTTGCCTTCATTATGAATGGTGGCTCGAGTGATAGTGCTATCTTTAATATTGACAAGTTGTGGATGTCATCAACTACAACTCTACTAGAAGGCCCAAAATTTGTAAGTTTTAGTGAAGAAAATGCAGGTTGAGCCCTTGAAATATAAGGGTGTCAAGACCAAACATATTGATGCTGAAGGGATTGGGCTGAATTAGATGGATATCAAGTCAGCTTGATTATTCCCTTATGGTCATGGATGTAAATTAAAGTCCTCTTAGCAAATACATAGTTGAGGCTAGCAAAACCACTGCTAATGCATTGCTAGAGTATAAATTTATACTAACTAATACTTTGTAAGAAAAGAAAAAATTCCAATGTTTGAGAGAGACATGAGGCTCAATGAATTGTCTAATAATTGTATAAAAGAATCAATGGAATAATACCTATAAATTTGTGAATCTTCTAAGGATTGTTTTAATGTCATTAGCTAAAAGGGACTTAGTATTTAATAATGAAACTTCTAGTAATTGGAAAAGGCACTCTCTTACATAGTTTGATATCCTATGTATGAGGAATTTTGTTTGATATGTTGGCTCTGGTATACCAAGTAGGTTTGCAATGTAGCCTACCCTTGGGGAAGCACCATTTTTGGTTAATGGTCTGGATCTTTGTTCCATCTCACTACTAGTTCTTTACACTCGCCATTGGATGTAGCATATGGGTTGGTATAGAACTTACAAACTACTGTATGCACATGGATCATATCGGCAATCTCAGGTATAAGAGAGGCTCAACATGGTTCGTCTCTTTAATTTCTACCTCGTTCCTTCGAATCCTATACAATACATGACAGTGAGGCTGTGACCCAAGCCTAGTGGGTTTACAATAGGATTACCTAGGTTATCTAACCCAATTGTATTGAATTCACCCATAAATCTTATGCTTTTGGATATTAGGTGGAGGGATTCCCTAATCTCCCTCTCAACATAGGTCAACATTTAGGCAACTAAGTGCTATGCAATCCAAGAGATATATTTCCAATACCATATAATGAATGCAATGCAAGAATGGATGATCTACCATGCCCAACCATTTTATTTATTCAAAATAACATTATGATAATGCAAAAACAATGCTCTTCATGCTTTTCATACTAACGCACTTGCCTTGTTGCATATAGGGAACAACACGGAGTATACTCGTGCTACTGAAACCTTTTAAAACTTTCAAACCAAATGTTAACCACAATACAAGACAGAGCAAAAGGAAGCAAAAGAAAATTCAAGAAAATTTAAAAAATGCAAAACAAAGCCAAAAAGGTAGCTTGACAGAAGGATAAGAGGAGAAAATGCAAAAAGCACAAGGGTCACCTTAAAAGTTGAGGGAAAGGCAAAGGTGCATTTTAAAATGTAAAGGCACCCCAAATTTTTGTAAAAGAGTGCAAGGCTTCCTCTATGCAAGTTGTAAAGAGTAGATAGGTATAGGTGAGGCATAATATAAATAGAAGGGAATAGGCAAAGAGAACCTTGGCAAGATGGCCGATCATGCAAAAAAGAAAGGGATGGATGCCCAAAGGGATAAGGGCATGTATAAAAGCTATAGAGAAGCTCACTCTTGGTGCATGAAAAAAGTGGATCTCTTCTTCTTCTTCTTCTCTTCTTCTTCTTGCTTGCTTGTGCTTGTGCTTGAGGGAGGGAGTGTGACAAAGTGAGGGAGTAAGTTTGTGAGGGTGAGGGACCGTGTTGTAGAAGCTCTCCATCTAGAAGCATTTGTTGACGATCTATGCATGCACTCTAGTTGGAAAGAAAACTTGGATAAGATTCACACAGTCTTTGTATGATATAGGATTTATAGTCTCTCTTTGAATCCCCTAAAGTGCCAATTTTGGGTGAAGCGCAGATGTATCTTAGGGCACGTGGTGTCCAAGAATGGCATTGCCAACTAGCTTCTCTAAGATTGGGGTTATGGTTGATTTGCCACCACCTGTAAACGCCCCGAACAACGTAGTATGCTTAACAATTATGATATTCGCTTGTTTTTGAGATTTAATATAAAAGAGAATGAACACTTAAAGTTGAAAATGAAAATTACTCACAAAATTACAGCCATGAAAATGTAAAAGTAATGGAGACAAGATTGAGGGTTGAAGATGGGCAACCCCCCCCGAAGGAATGTATTTCTGCTCAACCCAAGTCCCTTAGGGAAGAGCTCAGTTACAATCAACCTGAGAGTGAGAAGAAGTAATTCTCACTCTCACAAGATCATGCAAAGATATACAAACACACATGCATTATCTATTATGCAATGACAAGAACTGATTTCATCACAGTATGAGAGAAGAAAAAAGGAAAATCAGCCTTTCTCCATCGTTGATCAGCAGTACATGGATAGGGCTTGCTTCTTGTTACTAAAATGGAAGATAGAGCTCGAGAAGGAGGTGCTGTAATGAATTTACAGGCTTGCTGTCTTGTAAAACAACAGTGATAGAAGAGCGAATATGGAGGAATTTGATAATGGAGAAGCGGGGGATGATGATGGGGATGGATGGGGCCAATTTCTGGCTATCTGTGGGTGCTGTTCATGAGTTTACAACAAAGAAAAATGATGTTGAATGAAGAAAAACGAGCTCTTATTTATAAGAGAGGGGAGAGCTAGTACAAAAGGGGAAAGTGGAGTAGCACAAGACAAGTGTCCAGCCACATGTCATGAGATGTGACAAGTGGTGGGACACTTGGAAACTTGTGTGACAAGTGTCTTGACACTTGTCTCTTCTCTATGGCCTTCCTTTTTGGGTTGAATACTGTCAAGAATAGAAACAACCAAATTTAGTAAGCACAGTCAGAGTACAGAACTTACTATTTTGAGAATGACATCCCTATTTTTTAGGACTAGCATTTTTAGGCTAATTCGAGGCTCCTAAAATTTAGGGACCCCCCCAATATGGGTATCATATGAAAGCTTTTTCCGTGTACATCGCAAAAATGGTATCCGAATCTTCATGTGACTTTCCTATGCAAAGAAATGTGCATTTCAAGCTTTCAGCCCACACATGCACATTATACAAGCATTTCATGATCATGCCATCTTGTTGATTGTAACTGTTTGTTCTGGTGGATCTAGCCCACACTTCAAGGCATCAATCCTTTCTGTGTGCGAGTCTAACCCTGATATGCGTGAGTTCTAGTCACAGGCGCCCAATCGGGTCATATAGGTGGAAGTGTGAACTATCTTTTCTCTAACCCACCACGTGGGTCCACCATAACCTGTGACCACTCATCAGTGACCAGCTCCAATGCACTTTTCTTTATATCTAATTAGTGCAAAGGAAATAAATTTAATAAATCGTTATATAGACAAATTAATGAAAAAGGATACAAATTCTGTTTCTATAGAGTTGTGACAGCCCTCTGGCTTTTATTCAGCTGTCCTCAGCTGAAAAGCTTCTTGATATTGCTGTAGAATATTTGGGTAATTTTTCATCTACCCACTGTGCATCTGTTGTGGGTAGATTCTTGAATTTTAGTAAGAATTTTCGTGTCACAAGGCCACTTCTCGTGGTTCGATCCTTGAGAAACAAAATCTTTTCAGGTTCCAAGAGTTGCTCTGTTTCTTCAACTTCTGGGGGATCTTCAGTAATGGGTTCCTTTGGTTCTGGTCCTATGTAAGGTTTTAGCAAACTTACATGAAAAGCATTGTGTATTTTCCAATGAGTAGGAAGCTCAAGTCGATAAGAAACTTCATTTATTTTCTCAATCACTTTGAAGGGTCCAAAGTATCTACTGGAGAGCTTTGGAAAAGATGAATTTTGACCAGAACCTTGTTTGAGCCTGCTTTTATCAAACTTTAGCAAGACATATTGACCTTTTTCAAAAGCCAAAGGTCTTCTTCGTTTATCTGCTTGCTTCTTTTGTCGCTCTTGCGCAACTTTGATAGTGGCTCGAACTTAATCCATTGTTGTTTTTAAATCTGAAGCAAACTCATCAGCAACAAAAATCTTATCTTTAGTGCGAATAATTGGAGGAGGAATCACTTTACCCTGTACTATTTCATTTGGAGCTTTCCCTGTGGATGAGTGCACTGTATTGTTGTAAGCAAACACCAATAATGGAAGATATTTCTCCCATTGTGACTTATGTTCACTAACATAAGCTTTCAACATATCCAAAAGAGTGAGATTCATCACCTCTGTTTGGCCGTCAGTTTGAGGATGAAAAGTTGAGGAGAACTTTAAAGTGGTTCCCAAATTCTCAAATAAAGCATGCCAAAAGTTACTTGTGAATTTGGAGTCTCTATCTGAAATGATCTCAGAAGGCATACCATGTAATCTGAAGATATGTTGAATGAAAAGTCTTGCAGCTTGTGCGGATTTCAATGTTTTATGACATGGAATAAAATGTGATTGTTTGCTGAATCTATCAATTATGACCCAAATCATATCATGAACTTGAGGTGTTCTTGGAATACCTGAGATGAAATCCATTGTGATAGATTCCCATGGATCTTTGGGGACTGGAAGAGGTTGCAACAATCCTGGAATCTTCTGCCTATCATATTTGGATTTTTTGGCATACCAGACAAGCCTCAATGAAGTTATGTGTATCTTTTCGTAATGTTGGCCAATAAAAGTAGCGCTCAATTGCACTTAGAGTGGCTGCCCTCCCTCTATGCCCTGCATAAGGGGGTTCATGACTTTCTTTAAGCACCTTTTGTCGAACAGGAAGAGTGACACAAAGGCGATTGTTCATGAGAAGGTAACCGTCTTTGATGGAATAATCTGGATGAGAACCTCCTTGCTGTAAATTTGACCAAATTGCTGCAAAATCAGTATCTTCATCATAAGTATTCTTCATTGTTTGAAAATCTTCATGATGAGCCACTGTAATAGTTGCAATGCGAGGCACTCTAGAAAGTGCATCAGCAACTACATTTTGTTTCCCTGGAGTGTACATAATTTGAAAATGAAACATAGACAAGAAATTTTCCCATCTTGCATGTTTCTCCTGCAAATGCTTTTGAGTCTTGAAATACTTCAAGCTTTGATGATCGGTTTTAATAAGGAATTCATTGCCTAAAAGATAATGTTTCCATATCTTTAAAGCATGAACCACTGCTAAGAGCTCCTTTTCATAAATGTCATACCTTTTCTCCACATCATTTAGACGGCGGCTTTCAAAGGCTACAGCATGGCCTTCTTGATTTAGCACTGCACCAATACAATCACCGCAAGCATCTGCTTCCACCACAAATGGTTTTACCAGATCTGGAATGATAAGAACAGGTCCAGAAGTAAGAGCTGTTTTCAGCCTTGTGAAGGCTGCCTTCTCTTTTTCCTTCCATTGGAAAGAGATCTTCTTCTTTGTAAGGTCATGAAGTGGAGAAGCCATATGTGCAAAATGCTTGATGAAGCGGCGGTAATAAGAACATAAGCCAAGAAACGATTGCACCTCATGTACATCACGAAGATGAGGCCATTCTTGGATTATCCTGATCTTTTCAGGATCCATCTGAATCCCTTCAGAAGAGATGACATGCCCAAGGTAATTTATTTTATGCATGAAAAATTCACTCTTTTTACCATTTACCAAGAGTTGATTTTGTTGTAGTAATTGTAGAACAATTTCCAAGTGTTGATGATGCTCCTCTTCATTCTTGCTAAAGACAAGAATATCATCAAAGAAAGTACCGACAATTTAGGGATCTCCTAAAATTTAGGGATCTCCTAAAATTTAGGGACCCCCCCAATATGGGTATCATATGAAAGCTTTTTCCATGTACATCGCAAAAATGGTATCCGAATCTTCATGTGACTTTCCTATGCAAAGAAATATGCATTTCAAGCTTTCAGCCCACACATGCACATTATACAAGCATTTCATGATCATGCCATCTTGTTGATTGTAACTGTTTGTTCTGGTGGATCTAGCCCACACTTCAAGGCATCAATCCTTTCTGTGTGCGAGTCTAACCCTGATATGCGTGAGTTCTAGTCACAGGCGCCCAATCGGGTCATATAGGTGGAAGTGTGAACTATCTTTTCTCTAACCCACCACGTGGGTCCACCATAACCTGTGACCACTCATCAGTGACCAGCTCCAATGCACTTTTCTTTATATCTAATTAGTGCAAAGGAAATAAATTTAATAAATCATTATATAGACAAATTAATGAAAAAGGATACAAATTCTGTTTCTATAGAGTTGTGACACCACCAACCAACTATAAGGGAGTTTAGTGTTTCCTAGGACACATATGATACTATCGGTGCTTTTGTTCTAAATTATGCATTAGTTGGTAGACCACTCTACAAGTTGTTGGTTGTGAAAGGTGAGAAGGATCAAAGCTTGCACACGAGAGCTATGGCGGGAGAGCAAGAGCAAGAAAGAGAGAGACAAGAAATGGGAACTACAACAACCACAATGCGTGGTTGGGTCTTCCTTTATTCAAATGTCACTAAAAGAATAAAGAATAAGTGGCTGTGACGAGCGCCTGCCACCCGCAGTGTTATATATGGCGGGTACTGTTAGTGTAGTAATACACAGGCAGCTAGGTGGAGGCGCCTTTATCCCCAACAACCTCCCACTTAAAGGTGAATCTATCCCAGTGAGAAAAAAAAAAAGACAATACAATAGGATGAGGAAAAATATGTCATCTCATCCAATGCCCATCAATCTCCTGAGGAAGGCAAACGCTCAGTAGTGAGGCTTTTCGTGAGCAATTTTGTAGGATTCTGCTTAGTCAAAATCTTGACAAGGTCAATAGACTTGTCCTCAACGACCTCGCGAATGAAGTGATACCTCACCTCAATATGTTTCATCTTCGCATGGAAGACTGGATTCTTGGCCAACTGAATGGCACTCATAGAATCCGAATGCAGTGTAGGCATAACATCTATCATACCAAGGTCTACAATCAAACGGCCTAACCAGATAGCCTCCTTGCAAGCCTTTGTGGCTGCAATATACTCGGCCTCTGTAGTAGAAAGGGCCGTACACTTCCGTGCCCTGGACATCCAAGAGATAGCCCCTCCAGCATAAGTGAACACGTAGCCAGAAGTGGACTTCCTACTATCTACATGTCCTGCATAATCAGAGTCACTGTACCCCACGACTCCTGTATCTTGACTGCCATAACAAAGACACATATCTGCTATGCCTTTCAAGTACCTCATGATACCCTTCACAATATCTTAATTTTTCTTTCTAGGCGTAGCCATATAACGTGCCACAACCCCAACTGCAAAAGTAATATCTAGATGGGTGGCTATCATGGCATACATAAGACCTGCCCATAGCTGATGCATAGGAAATCTTGGCCATCTCGGTCCTTTGCTCATCTGTCTGCAGACAATCGGCCTGTGAAACCTTCACATGAGAAGGTAATGGACAACCAATAGGCTTAACATCTTGCATGCAGAAGTGCTCAAGGACTTTATGTACATACTCCCTCTGTGTGATAGATAGAGGAGCCCTGAGATCTATCGCACGTGATGCGCATACCAAGTATATGAGAAGCCTCTCCCAGATATTTCATCTCAAAGCTCTTCTTGAGTTGAGCCTTAAGAGCATCGAGCTCCTCATGAGCTGTCCCTGCTAAAATCATGTCATCCACATAGAGTACCAAAATCAGTAAAGAACCATCACGGGCTTTCTTCTGTACAAGCACGGATCCATAGCACTGCGGCTGTAGCCCTGTGACTGCATGAATGCATCAAACTTATGGTACCATTTCCTAGATACTTGTTTTAAGCCATATAGACTCTTCTTTAGCTTGCACACTAGGTGTTCCCTGCCAGGGTCTGCAAAGCCCTTAGGCTACTCCATGTAAATCTCATCATGCAAGTCCCCATGCAAAAAAGCCATCTTGACATCCATCTGGTACAAGTCGAGGTCAAGCTATGCAACCAAGGCCAAGACTAAGTGTAGGGTGGTCATCTTGACCACAGGAGAAAAGAATTCATCAACATCAAAACCATGCTCCTGCTTAAAATCCTTAGCAACCAATCGAGCCTTGTATTCCGGCTTGGGGTGTCCAGGGGTACTTTTCAGCTTGTACACCCACTTGCATGGCAAAGCCTTCTTACCCTGAGGCAAGGAAACCAAATACGAAGTCTTATTCTTATGCAATGAGTCAAGCTCAGAATGCATAGCCCTCTCCCAAGAGTGAGAATCACCCCTACACATAGCCTCATCATAAGTAAGAGGTTCTCTTGCATTTGTAACTAGTACATAATCCATAGAGGGTGCAAAACAGTCAGGAAGTCGTCTATCTCTAGTAGAACGCCTCAATCCAGGATTTGCTGCCTGATCGACATCTTGTCTAACATCAACATGTCTAACATCTAGGCCATGAGCATCGGGTGATGTTGCATGCTATCTAGCTGGCCATGGAGCGGGCTAAACGAGAGTAGGGGGCTCCTCCTGAAAGATAACTTTGCATACATCAACCACTTTTTCAGGCTGCATATGCATTTTGTCCTCATGAAAGATGACATCATGGTTGCGGATCACTTTCCACGCTTGCGGATCCCATAGACGGTAACCCATCTCTTTTGCATCTCCATATCCAATGAAAATGCATTTGACACTCTTAGGATCTAGCTTATTGCGTTTGTCCTCGGGCATGGCAGAATGCCTCACAACTAAAGACACGCAAATGATCATAAGAAGGGGTTTGCCTACCCATACATCCTCTGCAACCTGAAAGTTAATGCCACTCCTAGGCGACCTGTTAATGAGATGCATTGCAGTAGTAACTGCCTCAGCCCAAAAGTGATGTGGTAAGCCAGCTTGGCTAAGCATGCTACGGACCCTTTCCTAAATGGTCCTATTCATGTGTTCAGCCATACCATTCTGGGGTGGGGTGTAAGGGGCAGTCAACTGATGCTTAATATCCCGCTCATCACAAAACTGCTCAAAAACGCGTGATACATACTCACCCCCATTATCTGACCTTAAGCATTTGAGCCTTTTCCTAGACTGGTTCTCTGCCAATGCAAGCCAACGTTGAAATGTGTCTAAGACATCGGATTTTCTCTTTATGGGATAAGCCTACATGAGTAATCATCATGAAAGTAACAAAGTACTTTGCCCCACCAAGTGAGCCCACATATATATGAGTGCATAAGAGCCAAGGGCTTACCCATGTGTTTCTTACCAGACTTTTTATGCGTATTTCTAGTTTGCCTACCATATAAACAATGATCACAAGAATCAAAATGTGAAGAGCAAAAGGCGGAAGATACTGCAAAGTACGGAGCATTTTCATTCCTTTAAGAGACATATGCCCCAAATGAGCATGCCAAAGGGATACATGGGGAATAGAACCCACAGACAAAACATGATCCAATGTAGCTCCAAATACAAGTAAGGGATAGAGGCTGCCAGACTTGGCACCTCTTGCAAGCACAAGCCTACCATGAGTAATCTTCCATGCATAGTCTCCAAAAGACACAAAATACCCTGCATCATCAAGCTGTCAAGCTGACATAAGGCATCAAGTCAATGCAGGTACATGGCATACATCATGCAAAACAAAAGAGTTGCTAGAAGGAAACCGCAGCTTAACATCTCCAATGCCCACAATGTCTAGAGACCTATCATCACCAAGATGCACAAAACCAGACATGGTACGATAGGTATGAAACCAATCTCGATAGGGTGTCACATGAAAGGACGCACCCGAATCCAAGAGCCAGCACTGCGCATACATAGAATGTATCTCAGAAGTCTATAAGGCATCGCATGAAGAAGCTACAAGTATGTAATCATCATCTGAATTGGTGGCCTGCATGACATTAACCTCTTCTATCTTCACAATGGACTTTGCAGGTACAATACTGCCTTCATAAGACTTTTCCTGTACTTTTTCTTTTCCCTTTTCCTTGTTCTTATCATCACGCATTTTATGGCACTGCGGCCTAATATGTCCTGCTTTCCCACAATAATGACAGGTAAGATTAGACTTCCATCCACGGGACTTACTGTGACCATGTGACTTAGACCTGGACTTATGAGAGTCCGTACCCTTATGATCATTATCATGCCTGCCATGCCTACCACCTCTAACTGTCAATGCATGTGAAGAGCGGGAAGCATCATTGTTTCTCTTGTTGATTTCCTCAGTCAATAAAGCACTCTCAACATCTTTGATTTTCATCCCATCAAGCTTGTTCGTGCATATGGCAGTACGAAAGACTTCCCATGATTCAGGAAGGGATTCAAGAAGGGTGCCAAGTAGAAATAATAGGTGCAAGTTATCGTTAAACTCAATACCATGTGACAATAGATTCTTCATGCTAGCATGAAACTGACTGAAATGAGATGATAGGGATGACCTCTCCTTCATGCGAAGGTCCATTAATTTCTTCAACCAATACATCTATGATGCAGGACTCTGTTGCACATAAAGCTCCTAAATTTTCTCCCATAAGTCCCATGCACTCTGACTCTCATCTTAAACAACATTATGATGGACCTCTTCTGAGAGTGAAAAAATAATGGTAGATTTGCATAGCTCATCAACTTCCATCCAAACATCATCATCCATATCCTCAGGTTTGACACCCTTGAAACACAAGGGTTTAATCTGCAACTTCTGCACCAAAACCTGCCATATTTGGGACCTCCAATACCCATAGTTGGTACCATCCAACTTGGCAATGTTAAAGAGAGTTGTTGTCTTTCAGGTGACCAGCCATACTATCCCAAATCAATGGAAAAAGGCAAAATTGCATGTTACTGTAATTAGCAAAAATGCACTAAAACCACTGCTAAAACTGGCTGAAAGAGTGGATTTTACCAAGAGAAGCACCTTTTCACCAAATATGACTAAGATAACATCAAATAGTAAGCATTACCCTCAGAGGAGTGAGTAAAATCAGCAGATTTCAGCTTGCTGTAATCAATGACAGATTTCAATAAATGAGAGCTAAATGTGTCAAAAGCGGATCCCACATCAATCATATACTGCCAAGACCATAATCAACATCATGCGGGCATAACATAGGCATATGACAGTTGATAAGCATGAACCCAACACCCAAACATGTCATGAAATATATGCCAGTGAGTAGGCACACCCCCAGTCAACGAAGCAAAGTGTGCCTGCCACTACCAAGACTTGACACAAGTAGGTGTCAGCTCACAAGGAAAGGGATCCAAGTCAAAGAGTCAGCTCATAAGCATTGCAAGGAACCAAGACATATGAACCATGCACATCCCAAAGGGTAAGAAATCCCAAATAGTCTCAAAATCTCAAATAGCATAGACCGCTTGCTCAATGTTTGTCAAGTATCCAAAGATGCTCCCATTAGCACAAAGGCTGTAAATATCAAGCAACAAAGGTCGAACAAAGCATATACAAGCACCAATGACAAGTGTCCAAGATCAAGCATCAATGAGACATCCCAGACATGGAGGCAGTATGACATCTATATGTAGCATCCATGGACATCAAGTATATCCCAAAATAAACTTTGACAAGCCAATAAATCTTCAAAATATGCTCCAAAAAATCGAATGTCAAGCCCAAGTAAAGCTCCAATAGCATCCAAGCTCAAACAATATAACTGACATAGGTAGGTGACATGAGCATAAGTGCATGTCCAAAGCAGTCAAGCATAGACTGATAAGTGCCAAGATACATCCAAGATAAATATCCAAGTGCTATGGAAAGTGGAGCTCAAGCTCAACCAATGATTAAGAAGCAATGTTGAACTCTTTTCCAATCCCCGATGGTCAATACATCAATGTACGTCTCCAAGACATGACCCGAATAGCATAGGCTTGCATACATGAGTAGAATAGCTTCAGCCCAACTATTTATAGCAAACATTCACTGCTCCAGGCTGAGTGTTTCAGGCCTCAAATCAGTACCAAAATGATGGCAATCCATTATCATAGCATCTCCATACATGTAGACATCATTGGGGCATCAATATGCATCAAGTGATCAATCCGAGTAATCGTAGACTTCAAGAGGTAAGTGCTGCCCTGTTTTGGCCAAATCTAAGACTATTCAAAATAGTCAATGACTGAGCTAAATCAGCTCCAAATGCCTCTCACATAAGAGGCATAACATCCACAAGTGATCCGGTATCAATAGACATCAGTAGAAGCATCATATAAGCCATAGGCATACAAATACATGATGTCTCAGACCTAAAATATATTGCATAATACTTTGTCATTAGAATTTGGCAAATCCGACATCACCATCACATCCGGAGCATGCCAAAACCCAAACTTAGACTCTTACCTTGCCTAGATCGGGTTCCGAATGCCCAAGATATGACAAACAGAGTGATTTTTGAGCCATTTTTGCAAACAGGCGCAAATAAAACGTGAGTATGCTACTGTACTTGAGGGGCCAAATCAGGGTGGGTAAGGGATAAGCAAGAGCCCAATGAAGGCCTACAATAGGCTTACACAAGCCTAGGACAAGTCCGAGCAAGAGATGAAGAGAACAAGCTTCAATGATGGAAGCTATGGTTGCCTCTTCATGAAACCCTATTGTTCATGCCAAAGAATGGCTAAGAACCGAGTGAGAAGCAAGCTCTCATACCTCATGTAGATGCTGGGAAAGGTTGGAAAGCGCTCACGAAGGACCTACTCTGATACTAGTTGAAAGGTGAGAAGGATCAAAGCTTGCATGCGAGAGCTATGGTGGGAGAGCAAGAGTAAGAAAGAGAGAGATAAGAAATGGGAACTCCAACAACCACAATGTGTGGCCGGGCCTTCCTTTATTCAAACTGTTACTAAAAGAATAAAGAATAAGTGACTATGATGGGCGCCTGCCACTTGCAGTGTGCAATGGCGGGTATTGTTAGTGTAGTAATACATGGGAGGCTAGGCGGAGGAGCCTTTACCCCCAACAGGTTGTATTGGAGTGGACGAAGGAGTGCCAACGTGCTTATGAGGAGTTGAAAAAGGCTTTCACTATTGCACCAATTTTATGAGCCCTAGACTAGAAAATAACATTCCATGTGCATATTGATGTGTCAAAGTTTACCATTGGAGCCGTTTTGTGCTAGCTTGGCAAACATAACCTTGATTATCTAGTGAGCTTTGCTAGCATACAACTCACAGATACAAAGATCAACTACTCCTCAATAGAGAGGGAAGGTTTGGCCATGATATTTGCTGTAAAGAAATTTTGGCATTGTCTTTTAGCTATGTCTTTTACCTTCTTTATTGACCATCAAGCCTTGCTTTATCTTGTTAACAAACCTTGCATTACCATCGGACGCATAGCTCGATGGTTACTTCTACTTTTAGAGTTTGACTTTTCTGTGGTCGTATGCAAGGGCAAGTAACATTACATGGCAGATCACACGTCCCTCATACCCACAAGAGAGACCGTTGGGGATAGGGCATTATAGATGACCTACCCGATGCACACTGTTGTAGCATGTCCGATCATGTTGTGAAGTCTATCAAAAGTGATGGATTAAAAGTATCTAAAATTGAAAGACCAAGCTATAGGAGTCCTCGCCTAGTAGGAGTTCTTGGTCTAGTTGTCCTAGGGTAGAAAGATAGCTCAAACCACCACTTAGGATGACTATGATAGTTGTTTTTAGCATGTCTGTGTTGGAGCAGTTGGTTAGTGACTAGCTTTGAATCTCTATTGGATTATACTTGGCCTATGCCTTGTGGGTTTCATGCCTTGATTTTCTCATGGGGTAGGGTGAGAATTGTTTGTGTGTTTTGTTGTGTATTTTTCTTTGTATCAGCTTGTCAATGCTTTTGATAGTTTCTTTATGTGCAGATTAGTTCGTGGATTTGGCGAGTTGAGTCACCCTATCCCATGGTTGCCAATGAGAGCGAGATTTAAATATCTAGGAAATGTTGAATAAGTATCCAATCCATGTAAATTTAAAGCAAAATTTAACGACCAACATAAGTGAAAGATGTGAATCCAATCATTTTAAGTGGCCATTGAAGACGATTAAAAAAAAAAAGATCAAACTTCATAGTGATTATGGATTTTTCATACATTTTTTTAGTGGAAAATTGAAGCAGGATAAGTTCCTGGCCATTTAGGACTTCAAGACAGACACGTAGGATTTTCAGATGTAAAATTGGGTGCTGAACGACGGAGAAGCAAGAGGCCCAAACAGGCCAAAACCTTCACATGATGGGGGGGAAGAAGGGTATTTGTTGAAGCGGCAGTACAATGAGCATGCCCTCATGGGGATTTTTGTGAGATGGAGGTTGGGGCTACAAAACAAGCCATTGCTCTGATCACACCAGTCTTCTTTAATTTTTTGCTTCCCATCGCTTATCTCTACGCAAAGAATGACTGTTTGGATGAAGAGATTAAAAATTGGTATTTCTCTCTCCTCTCTCTCTCTCTCTATTGCAAGATGAAGAGAAGAATGAGATGAAGGATGCTTGTTTGGCATGCATTGGAACTATTGCAAGATGCCGAGAATTGATGTTTTGTGCTACGTAGAGATTGAGGGGCGAGTTTGACGCTATCCATGCATTCAATTTCCATAAACCCAAAACAATAATTTAATGGTATGTCTATTTTATGAAGAAAATTTGCTTGTTTTTTATTGCTTATGATTCAAATGGAGTGCATATGAAATGAGAATTTGTATGAACCTTATTTGGCATGTCTTTGAGAGCTGCAAGTGATAACTTGTAATTAAATATGATCGTTATTAATAATTAAAAGCCCAAAATGTGATATTTAAACGAAAAATAGGATTTTTATCCTTTTGGATAGAAAAATCATGTTCTTATGGAATGAAATGAAAGATAATGATGAATCCTCATTAATCCTAATCAAGTTGGATCAAAAATTAAAAAATAATATTAATTTTTAATTAATAAATAAAAAATCAAGAATATACATGTGTTCGTGGATATATGATAGGGCTAGAGCATGAGGTTTAGCCTCAGTTTAGCTCTATTTGTATATTAGAAATAGTATTTTTGTAAAAAGGAGAGAGTTGAGCGTAGTGACCCAAGGAGAATAGGGCATTGGCCTCAAGTCCTGACTCGATACCCAAGAACCTACCAAGCTCTCACAAGGTGACATTTAATTCTTTTCTTGTGCTCACTTTTATTTTCACTCCAACCTTCCTCATTTATTTTTTATGGCAATACATCACCCTAGAAGACAAAGCATTGGGTGGCTTGTCCCCAAGAACCTACCAGGCCGTTGCAAGAAGGTGATGATTATCTGCTCTTTGATTTTTCTTTTGTTTCATTTTGTTTTCTGATTATTAAGATGGTAGAGTCCCTTTTTACACATCTCTATATTTTATATTTTCATATATATAATATTGTCTCTTCTCTTGTTTTTATTTGGCATCCTTCTCTAATTGCCTCACAACTAATAGAAACTCCTAGAAACAGCTGCCTAGCAAGCTAGCAAAATAGGGTCACTAGGACTACCTTCTAAAACAATTCTTAGAGTGCTTAATAATGCCTTCACAATAGGCAAACAATTGCTTGGCCCCCCCCACAGACACACCTAACATAACCCTAGAACTTTATCCCTTAACTGCCCGTCCCCAACAAAAGAAAGAAAGATCCCCACAGAGATACATAACCATTCATCATAAAGGGAAAGAACTCATAAAGGAAGGATATCACATGGACTTGGCCACAACAAGCTTTGATAGAATTAAAGGTTCACTCCAAGGACTCCGTCAGGCTTGTTTGGTACAACGCTAAGATAGAAAACCATTAAATGTATCCGGACCAAACAAATACATTGCCCTCTTGGCCTAATGAGATAAACCATTCCTCTACAAAAATGAGGGCCTTCTTGACCTAACGAAATATAAAATTGTGCTTCCAAACAATCGGCCCTCTTGGCCTAAATTAAAAAAACCAATATAGCTTAGACATATCTTTCCTTGGAGTAGTACTAACATACAACAAGACACTCCATTCCAAGGAGAAAAGAGCACTCCTAACCCTAAACTAGATTCATCAGATTATAAACCAGTCTCCTGCATATATAGCAAGAGGCGTACACATAAAATATCATCAGACCACCCTATGGGTCCAAGATAACAACGGTAAATGGGTCTTGGCTACTCTTTGCATTATCTATACTAACCATTGCCTACCATAAAAAGCATATTTTGATAAAAGTCCCCATAATTGACTAGGTCTCGGCTCCTCTTTGCATTATCTATACTAACCATCGCCTACCATATAAAGCATATTTTGATAAAAGTCCCCATAATCGATGATGAGGTCCTGTCTCATCATCAATGGAGATATCTAAACTAGGACCATAGTTGAAAAAAAAAATCTTCATAAGCATAATTTTCTAACGAATTAGCAAATTGATTCCAATATCATGGAATCAACTGAAGAGACACTCTCTCAAACCCATCGATCAGGTTTATAGCAACATGATAATACATACGAATAATGGGATTCCGTACTGTGTACATCCCATTCAATTGATTCAAGACCAACTAGGAATCCCCTTTTACTAGTAACTGGTAAATACCACCTTTCTTAGCAATATTCAGTCCCATGATTAGGGCTTTATATTCTACAATATTATTAGTTCCTACCCCAAGGTAGGTAGCTAGTTGATTCTATGCGGGGATCTCTAATGACTACCCCAATATTCCCTTTCTTATTGGGAACTTGGGATGCTCCATCAAAATATAATGTATATATCCATAAAGGGTTCATGCATCTGGCCATCATCAGCTTCTTTATTTGTAACTACTGTGATAGTCAAAATTCAGCATATTCAAAGGATGAACCAAATAGGGATGCTCGTCAAAATCCTTAAGGAGTGATGATGGCAAAAGACTTTGATCTCACAAACAAATGTCCCATCATCTTTCTCAATCACTTTATGACCTTTAATCCACCAAACAAGTCTTCCCTAATGCTATCTTTGTTCCAAATATAGGTATTCTAAGTAGGGAATTGGCTGCCCCATCAACCAACTTTTAGTCTCTCTTCCAAGGTGCAAATCAATTCAGTCTTGACCTGCAAGATAGTTATCTTGTCAATATGCCTTGAGATAATAATGTTTAATCTTATTTAGATTAACCTTATTTTTTATCTCCACTCCCTGAAAATCTACTAGTAATGTTGTGGACTTATTTTTTCCGATTCTAACTATTTTCTAGGGACCATCCCACTTAGGCTCTAATTTCCTAGGAAAGAGCTCCCTACGTGCATCATAGTATAAAACTAACTGCCCTTTCTTAAAGGTATGCTTCTTTTGTTTAAATCATGAACGTTCTTCATTTGTCACTTAGTTACCTCCTGATGTAACAGCCTTTGCAATTTGAGCTCATTGAGGTATGCTAAAGTCGTAAAGTGCTAAAAGAGTGCATATTCATTCCCCAAAGAATGGTTGATTGCAAATCTTATAGTCAAAAACTCAATCTCTAGGGGTAGTATGCACTCCTCACTATAAACTAACTTGAATGGGGTGTGGCCAGTGGCTCGCTTAAAGGTCATATTATATGCCCACACCACCACATATAACTTCTTATCCGAATCTCGTTTCTTCTTTGATACTATCTTTGATAGAATACCCACCAATTGTTTATTGGCACTTTCTACTTGCCCATTCACCTATGGATTATAAGGTGTCATTTTATTGTGTTTAATCTACCATGCTTCAGTCGGACTCTTAATCACCTTATTCAGAAAATGGGTTCCAAGGTCTAACACTAACTCCTTTGGGGCATACCAAATCAACAGATAATCTACTCAAGGAGGAGGCTAGCAATCTCCTTTGCATCGTCCTTCCTCATCGCTCATGCTTCTAATCACTTTGTGAAACAATCAATCCCACTATGATTTTCCTCTTCTATGCAAAGAATGACAGGGTAATAGGACCTACAAAATTGATGACCCACTTCTTGAATGGTAGTATGGCCATAACAGGAGTCAATGGATGCTTCCTATTCTCCCTACTATCATGTATTTGTCATACATTACATCTGTTGACATATAAAAATGCATCCTAGAAAATGGACGACCACAAATATTTGGCTCTTAAAGCTTTTTGTGGAGTCAACTATCCAACAAAGTGTCCTCCACAAGCGGAGTCATGACACTCTTCCAAGATAAATAGAAGATTATCATGCATAACACATCATTGATAAACATCATCAACCCCCTATCAATATAATGATCATGAAATCAAGACAAATTTCAAAGCCTATTATTTAATTTTCCTCTTCTCACCCTTTGACAAAGCAGCTCTAGTCTCTCTTGTAGATAGATAGTGTGTTATAACAGCATACCAAGATGGAATGGAAGCCATATCAATTTTGAATAGACCCTCAAGATCACTGCCTTCAACCAAGACTTCCTTTGACTCCGTGAAATCCACAAGACATTCAATGATGCCTTGCAAATTCAATGGCCTACTCTTGATTTCATAATCAAACTCTTGCAAAGTGATCAACCACTTTGCCAAGTAGTCAGGGGGCTACAACTTATTCATCAATAGCCTGAACTTCTTCTCCTTTGTATAAAATACTACTTTTCATAGAGAATGTAATGCCTAAATTTCTTTGTCGTGAATACCATTCCAAGGCACAACTTCTCCACATAGGTGAAATTAATCTCGAATATTCCCAATTTACAGCTAGTAAATGCAATTGGATGATACCACTTCTCCTTCCAGATTTGGCCTAAACAACAATTGATGCTATACATTGTGGCTGCCAAAAACATATAGAAGACTCACCTCTTTCAAGACTGGTGTCTTCACTAATTCATGCTTTATATCCCCAAAGGATACTTGACATGAGTCACTCCAAAAAAACTAGTAGTTAAAGGATAGTGGATCCGTCAATGGCAATGTCCTCTCTGCCAGTGCATTAATAAATCTTTGGTAATACCCCTCTTGAGAAATAAGGCATAGCCTAAGCCTTATCCTATGGTTGTATTAAGTAAGTGTGTGAGAGGCTACGTAAAGTGTCCTAAAGGTCGAAGTGTCTATCTCTTTATGAGAGACTTGGAAAAGTAGACTATAGAGAAGATAGAATGAGAAGAATGAAGAAATATTGAGCCTCCATATCCATGTCTCAACCACCTTTCATTGTGCACTTCCATCAAATCTCTCATCTATTTTCAGTAGTATCAGAGCATAAGCATGGGAGAAAAAGATTGGAGTGAGGAGCTTGCCAAATTGAGATCTACATAGGCTTGAATGCTTTTTGTTCACCATTAAAATTAGGTACAAATCCCTATCTAAATCACCCACAACAGGTTTGTGGATTGGATGAGCTACTAAAGCTCAGATTTGGGGGCAAGTGAAGCTCACATTGGATACATTTGGTAAGCCAAAAGAGGCTGGAAATGATGTATGACAACAAGACATTGGGTGTGTTTGGATTCAAATCGGTTCATGAATGGATGTTTGAAAGCTGGGGGGCTGCTTAAGCACATCCCTAACTTAACCAGGGGGCGTGCTTGAGGCCACAAGCATAGGGGCAGCTTGTTAGAAGCTTAGGGTCTACTTATCAGGAAGCAAGGGGTCTGACAGAGAAGAGAAAGAGGAAAACATTTTCTCATTTGAGAGAGCTTGAAGCTCCAGGACTTGGTTTTTGAGGATGAAAGGATGTATTTGATCAAGGCGACTGCTTTGGAGTACATGCCGCGGGGTGATTTGGAAAAACGTCACCATTTTTTGTCCCTTGTAGAAAACATTTTTTTCTTCTTCATATGGCTAATAGCCTTATTACTAAGGTGTAAAATCTCCTCTGCTAAGCTGTGTTCATATTGGACATTCGGAAACTAGTTATCTTGAGGATCTACCTTCACACTAGAGAATCCATGAACTAGAACTAGTTCACAGTTAGAGATTACACGCTATTGCAAAGTTTAACTAGCTGTTTTGGAGGCCTAGAAGGCCGGTAATATGCCATTTTTGGGTGCTATTTTAGAGACAAAAAAATTGCAAAAAAAAATTTCTAGCTTCAACTTGACTGGGACTTCATTCTTGGCACACAAAAATGCAAAAAAAAAAAACAAAATTGGTCGATTTTAAGCCCATATTTTGATGCTTTTTGGGTTATATGAGCTCCATTTTGGATGTTTCTTATGACATCATTTGAGCCTATGTATAGCAGCCATTCTCTTGGAAAGAAATTTACATGAAATTTTCGGGCTATTTATGGTGCAATTTTTTGTCTTGGGTTGACCATTTGAGGCACTGGACTAATTCATGTTTTTGAATGCTTGATTGGGACAGTGCATATTGCTGGTTTTTCTGAAATTGCAGCCATTAAAATGTCAGACATAGCTCAAATTACCCAAATTATTGGAGATGAATTGACCAAGGACAACTATAGTGTCTGGTCATACAGGATGGAGAACTTTCTGATGGGGAGAGGTCTTTGGGACCTCATTACAGGTGATGATGCATGTCCAGAGCTTCTTGAGAAGTCCATAGAAGAGGAAAAGAAGACATACAAGGATTGGACTAGAAAGAATAGGAAGGTTTTGCATTGGATCTCTATATGCATATCAGAGACTTTGATTCCTCATATCAAGAAGGCAAATACTTGTGAAGAGGCATGGGAGATCGTTGAGAAAATGTATGGGACATGTATGGAGGAAAGGAAGATACAACTTAAGCAAAGATTGCATGGATCATGGAGAGGAAACCGCACTATCAGTGACTATGTGGCAGAAATCAAACAGGTTGCAAAAGATCTTGCATCTATAAATGCACCAATGGATGATGATGACTTGGTTTCAATCACTCTTAATGGACTTGATCGAGCATATAAATCTTTGGATACCTCGATTTCAATTAGAGGAGGCTTTATGCCAGATTTTGAAGAATCGATTACTCTGCTACTCACAGGAGAAATAAAGTTGGGTTTGAATGCATCTAGAAGTAGCAAGAATGCAAGTAGAGATAGTGTCTTTTATCATCAGAGAAAGCATGACAACCCATCTAGAGCTAGAGGCTCATCTTATGGCCGTGGTGGTGATAGCTTTGTACATGGTCGAGGTACCTTTGGTTGTTATGACTTCATGCCTAGACGCATGGGGAGAGATTACTCTAGAGGTAGAGGACAGTCTACTCCTCCACATAGAGATGGTGCATGTAATTATTGTGGGTAGTATGGACATTTTGAAAGAGAATGTTACCACAAGAAAAATTCTATCTCAGGATCGAGGAAGAACTCAATATAACCATTATGCAGGTGGTTATGGTGGTGCATGTTATGGATCTAGAGGTGGCTCTGGTAGAGGCCATTTATTTGCCATGGAGCATGTATTAGAGAGCATGACACACCCTCCCAGTGAGTATGATTGGTTTTTGGACTCAAGGGCTACAAATTACATGATTCATCATGTTGAGTGGTTTGACACAAAGTAGCAAATGTAGAATGAAGAATATATGGTTACTGGGGATGACACTTTGCACAAAATTACTTGTATTGGTAGTGTGCCACTTATCACTAGAGATGGAGGTGAAAATAAGCTTGGGGATGTACTTTATGTACCTACAATCACTAAGAACTTAGCATCAGGGAGGAATGTAGGTGACTAGATTACCATTTCCAAAGAGGGGGAGAATTAGTAGTTATCCTTTGGAAATGGTGCATTCTGATATTTGGGTCCATGTCAAAATGTCTCATTGAGTAGGAGATGCAGGGTTTAATATCACTTTTATTTGTGATTTTAGCAGAATGACTTGGGTGTATTTCATGCAGCATAAAAGTGAAGCGTTTGAAAGATTTTTAGAGTTTAAGCTATGGTTGAAAAATAGTTTGGTCGTTACATAAAATGCTTGAGGTCTAATAATGGAGAAGAGTACATGTCATATGAATTTTCAAATTTTTTGAGAGATCATGGAGTCAAAAGACAGGTGACATGCAGATACACACCTCAGCAGAATGGTGTGGTAGAAAGAAAGAACCATATCATTGCAGAGATTGCTAGGGCAATGATGAACCAAATGAATATGCTATTGACATATTGGGCAGAGGCAATGCATATTGCATTACATATCATGAACATGACACCTACAGCATTGACTCATCATTTATCACCATATGAAAAGATGTATGGCAGGACACCCACTATTTCTTACTTCAAGGTTTTTGGATGTGTTTGTTATGTTCATGTTCCTGATGATTTGAGGAAGAAGATTGAGTCAAAGGCTATAAGGTGCATCTTTCTTGGATACCCTGATGAGAAGAAGGGTTACAAATGCTATGATCCAGTGACTAAGGAAGTTTACATTAGCAAAGATGTCAGATTCCATGAGTATGAATTGTAGTATAAGCCCAAGATTGCAGTGGACCTAGATTCCTATGAGAATAGTGATGTTGATGCTCATAGGAAGGAAATTTCAGCAAATGGTAAGCTTGGAAATCAGCACTTAGAACATATGTCTGGACCTCAAGAGAATGTAGAAAGCAGTGGCAGTTGTAGTCCATGGAGTGGCAGGTTGAGGAGTTCACAAAAGAGTGTGGAAATTGTAAAAGGCAAGAGGCCTATGGCTGAAAGTTCAGAAGATGAATCTATCGATGATGACTATGTCATTCCTCATGTAAAAACACCAGGTACTAGAAGTGCAAGAAAATATGTGCCACCACATGCAAGAGCAGTTGAGACACCAAGTAGTGCACCTTAGTTGAGGAGATAAAAAAGGGTTAGATATCATGTTGATAGATTGACATATCGTGGATTCATGAAGATGCATTATGCTTATATGGTTTCTTATGTATAGCATGTGAAACCTACTTTCTTTGAGGAAGCAATGGAAAGCAAAGAATTGAGACAAGCTATGGATGAGGAGATGGGTGCATTGAAGAAAAAAAAGACTTGGGATTTAGTGCAAATACCTCAAGGAAATAAACCAACTGGTTGCAAATGGGTGTACAAAGTCAAGTGCAAATCGGATGGTTCTCTAGAAAGGTATAAAGCAAGGCTAGTTGCAAAGGGTTATGCACAAACATTTGGATTGGATTATGAGGAGACATTCAATCCAATGGCAAAGATGACTATAGTGAGATCAGATTGCTTTGGGTTCTATATATCGTTGGAAATTGTATCAAATGGATGTAAAAAATACATTTTTGAATGGGAGTTTAGAAGAGGAAGTGTACATGGATCAGCTTGAAGGTATGTGAATCCTAAATACCCGCATTATGTATGCAAGTTGAAGAAGGTATTGTATGGACTGAAGCAAGCATCAAGAGCTTGGTGTGAGAGGATTAGCAGATTCTTCTGCAGCATGGGATTTCAGGATGAGTTGCGGTTGTCATCTATGTTGATGACCTCATTATTACAAGTACACTTGAGAGGGAGATTGATGAAGTTAAGCATGCTCTTCATAAAGAATTGACATAAAGAAACTTGGTTTGTTGAGATATTTTTTGGGCATTGAGGTCATTGATACACCTCATGGTATTTGGTTGGTACAAAGAGTATTCTTTGGAGATGTTGGAGAAGTATGGCATGACAAGATGTAAGCCAGTGGGATACTCCATTGGATCAAAACATCAAAATGATTGATGATGGGCAGTATGTGGAAGGTGCGACTATGTTTAGAAAGATGGTTGGTAGTCTTATCTACTTAACAATTACAAGGCCAAATTTGAGTTGTGTTGTTGGATTGATTAGCCAATTTATGCAAAAACCATGTAAACCATATTTGGATGCAGTGAGGAGAGTTATAAGGTATGTGAAGAGAAGACAGTTGGATTTCGCTTATTCAATGAGAAAGGAATAAAGCCTACCGTATTTGGGTATTATGATGCAAACTAGGTAGGTAATCTTATGGATAGGAGATCCACCAATGGTTATGCATTTTCATTTGGATCAGCCATGGTAAGTTGGAGTAGCAAAAAGCAACCTATAGTTGATTTATCAAGTACAGAAACTGAGTACCGAGGTATTGCATTGACAACATGTGAGTAGACATGGCTGAGATTGGTTTTATGTGACATGGGGATTGAAATAGATGGTGGAGTCATCATATATTGTGACAACATTTGTGGCAAAGAACCCAGTCTACCATGCCAGGACAAAACACATAGAAGTGCACTATCACTTTATTAGAGAGAAGGTCATTGATGGAGAGGTTGAATTGGTCCATGTCAAAACAAATGACCAAGTTGCTAATATCTTTACAAAAGCATTAGGTAAAGATAAGTTTGAGTATTTCAGGAATGCATTTGGAGTATTATCTTTGCAATTTCATTCTGAGCTTGAGGGGGAATGTTGAGAAATAAGGCATAGCCTAAGCCTTATCCTATGGTTGTATTAAGTAAGTGTGTGAGAGGCTATGTAAAGTGTCCTAAAGGTCAAAGTGTCTATCTCCTTGTCAGAGACTTAGAAAAGTAGACTATAGAGAAGATAGAATGAGAAGAATGAAGAAGAACAGAATGAAGAAAGCTTGAGCCTCCATATCTGTGTCTCAGCCACCTTCCGTTGTGCACTCCCATCAAATCTCTTATCTATTTTCAACCTTATTGATGTGACAGAAATCTATGTACTTCTTTAGGAGTACATGGCAGACTCATAGAGATAATAATCTTTATCTTTTCAGGATCGGCGGTCGCAATACCAAGCACGATAACCACATGGCCCATTAGCAATCCATAGGGCACTCCTCCAAAGATGCACTTTCTTGGATTAAGAGCAATGTAGAATTGCTTGCAATGCTTAAATATTTTCTTAAAATAACTAGATGTCTCTCCCTCATGGTGAGTGCCCTCAAATCATCAATAAATATTTTCGACTCCTCTAGGAAAATAACACCAAACGTCTTATTAGTTGTATGTTTCCAAGTGCATTGCATAACCCAAATGCCATAACATGATATGCAAAGGTACTAAATACATTAATGAATGTCATTTTCAACTTGTCTTCCTCTACAATAGCCATTTGGTTATATCTAGCAAAGGAGTCCATGGATGAATAGATATCTCTACCTGCCAATTGATCCAGAATCTAGTCAATAAATGGCATCAAATATAGTAATCTTTGACCATTTGTTTATTGAGCTCCCTAAAATCTATGCAAAGTTGGATTTGATTATTCTTTTTTTTCCTAATAACTACTAACGAATACCACTCTGTGTGTTGTACAAGAAATATCAGGCTAGCCTTTCGCAATTTTTGCAGCTCCTCAAGTAGTCTATCCCTTAGCTCGAAAGGCATACACCTCACTTTTTGTCGCATATGGCAGTACTGTCCTTCAAGCGAATGGTACGAATAGCTAAACTGGGAAGAATACCCCTCAATTCATCATAACTCTAGGCGAAAATGTCACGAAGTTCCTGGATCAAGGACACATAGTCCTTCCTTTCTTCCAGATTGTGAGCATAGATCCTAATTTAATTGTTCATGGATCATTCAATGTACCAAGGTCCATCTCAATCACATCTGCATCTCTTATTCTATCTTGAGCTTCTATCAGATCATTTAGAGTCACCTAGTAGACATCCTTTGTAGTGGACCCCTCTTTTGATTTGTCACTTGACGAAGTCTCACTATCAAACGGATCCTCTAATGCATCTAATTCTGATGAAGATAAATGTACTCTCTCACTTTGAGGAGATTCATGATATGCATCCATTATCACATGTCGGGCACCTCTACCAAAAATCAAGCGACCGATGGGTATATCAACTTGATAGTTGGATTGCAAGATCCATGGCCTTCCTAACAAGACTTGATAGCTTGGCCACCTTGCAAACTTGATAACCCTAAAGTCCACAATACATTCCACATTAGCAACCATCATAGGACTTGGGTAATGTAACCTTCAGGTTTCCTTAAATTGTCATTAGCCATTTGGAGAATTGTGGAGGTATCCTTTTGGATTTCCAGCCCTAATCTTTCCATCAATTTTGAACTCATAATATTGACAAAGGATCATGTGTCCACAATGGCATGTTCTACTAATATGCCATCAATGTATGCTATTGCCCTTGGATAATGCTTTTTAGCATGTTCAAACCAATCATTTCCCACCCAAGCTATTCCCAAGGGCTCAACAATATACCTAGTATGAAAAATCTTTTTGGAATCTTTATGCACTCCTGGAGATAACTTGATCAACTGCAAAAGATTCACATCAAAATTTACCTCATAAAGAGAAATTGCTAAATTAAATTCACAATAGCTAGCAATGATTCTCTTCTCCTATCAGACCATTCTTTCTCTTGGTCACTGAATAGGCTTTGGTGCATCTTTCTTAGCTTTTACCTTCTTTGGCAGCACCTCATTGGGGTCGACTTTGCCATCAACCGCTTTTAATGAGCCATCTTCCACATCAAGTTTAAGGACTTGTGTCCGATAGATTTTCCTCTTTGTAGTATTTGTTTTGGTCCTTCATCTCATTGAAGATTGTTCCCTTGTGCTCAATGATTTATTGGACCTAACTGCTTACTTCCCTACTCAAGAGAGCTAATCTTACTCCAGTCAAGTACTAGCTAAATGGTTGGACTTCCCACATATGTCACACTTGACATTAGGACAATTTCTTGAAAAGTGTTGACTGTTATGCCACTTCCAACTCAATCTTGATGGACAACCCTCTTCAAGGCATCAACTTCGTATCAAGTTTTGCTGCTTCTTTAGGAAATCAACATCTACGGATATTTTTCTATACTATTTTTTTATCATATCGATATAGCGCTTCATCATGTCCTTGACTTCGCCCAAGAAAATTTGATGTGCTAGACTCACAGCCATGATCATCTACTTACTGCTCAATCGGTCTAACCAATTGATTAGGGATCGATTGTTGCTGATTGATTCGGATGATATTAGGATTTGTCATTTTTCTTCCATTATTTAGTGGAGCCATTTGATTGGCTGTCGACATAATCATATTAGAGGGAGCTGGTGACATATGTACACTTTGCATTACGCTTCCTCTCCCATTCAAATTTGTCATGGGTATTCCTTGGCTTCCACCAATTAACATCAATTTATTTCCAAGCCCTAAGCTCAAATTTTAGTTTTCCCTAGAGCCATAGGATGCTTGCAATCACGACTCTACCTCCTCTGCTCATGTAATAGTCGTATCAATGTTGTCGGCAAGAGCAACACTGCTCAATTTCACTTGGATGTTAAAGTCTAGCCCATGCAAAAAGTATTTTAGTTGAGCAGTAGCGGGGATGGGAATGCAAGTTTGTAGTTTATGAAACACTTCTTTTAGTTTCTTGGCATACCCTCAAAAAATTTCATGAGGTTCTTGACATGTTACATTTAGAACATGTAGCCAATACTACTGACCTCCTCTTTCAAGAGAAAACTCTCTTTGGAAGGCCGCAAAAAATAGATCAATTGTAGTTATGGTTCTAGCTTCCAAGCTGTGATACCAGTCCTTTCAGAGTCATGTTGAAGAACATCATCAGATGTCCATCTTGGATTCAACACTTGAATTAACTTCTAGAACTCATTAATGTGGAATTTTGCATCTTCCTCTGCTGAACCCATTAAAAATGGGTAGAGGGAATCCTAAGCCTACTGGCAAGTCTAACATCCCTACTAGAATTGCAATGGGTTGTGCCATGGCAACGACCGCATTCGTTAAGATTCTGTGAACTATTGAAACTATTCCCCCACTCGAAGTGGGCTGATTGACTGGGGGGAAAAGTGCTAGAGCTTCCTCCTCCTCCTAAATAATTGCTCGTAGAACTAGGGTTACTAAGACCCCTCCCTTATATAGATTTTGAACAACTTTGTTGAGGAGAATACCTCCTAATAATTTTGGTATGCCATCTAGCCCTTTTAGATCTTTCTTGCTTCTAAAGCTCAGCTTGAGGGTCTTTTAGATCTATTTTATTGCCTTTTGGTATACACTAATCAACTAGTCCCTATCAACCAAGATTCGAACACCACCACTTATCAATGACTCTCCTAATAAATGCACCACCTATCGAGACCAAAACTAGGCCCAACACTAGCATTAAGGCTCTAGTTGGGGCCTCTATGATCAACCAAAACACCCCACGTCCTCGCGGCAAGGAGCCGTGTCTAGAGGCTAACCACACTGATCTAACCTAAACATGTGTTTTTATAGTCTAATGGATCCTTTCCCAACTTCTCATAGGGAGTATCCATAATGGTGCCAAGCACCTTGTAGCACATACACAGGGAGCCCCTCAACTAACTGTTGTGGCCCCACTACGGCTCTCCTATACCTCTCGGGTATTGGCCCCAAGATGCATCATTCAAACATATAACATGTACAATACATAGTCCTCTCATTATCAAGATTGTTCTAGGAGACAAAGTATAATCCTCACTGAATAAGTTCCCCAAAGGAAATAGATTACTAACTCTACAGCTCAGGACTTCTCACCCTCTCAATGTAGGTCAATTTTTAGGCAACCAAGTGCTATGCAATCTAGGATATATATTTTCAATACCATGTAATAAATGCAATGTAAGAAAGGATTATCTATCGTGCTCAACCATTTTATTTATTCAAAAAAACATTGTGATAATGCACAAACAATTCTCTTCATGCTTTTCATACTAACACACTTACTTCATTGCATAGGGAACAACACCAAGTATACTAATGCTACTGGACCCCTTTAACTTTCAATAAAAATGTGTCCTATATGTAAAGTGAATCATAAAAATCAGATTGTAGCCTATATTCAACACCTATAAATCCTCCTCTCCCTACCATTAAGTGTTGTGCATGCAGTGGTAGGTTTGGAGAGTATTTCAATGTATTGTTTTTGTATGGAAAGCACTAGATACACACTCTAACATAGAAATAGGGCTAAACTAAGACTAAACCTCATACTCTAGCCCTATCATACATCCATGAACACATGTATAATTTTTCCCTACTTTTTGAGCACATAAATCCTATTTTTATTCATTTTTCTTGGTTTATTTATTAATAAACTACTATTATTTTTTAATTTTCTAATCCAACCTGATTAGTATTACTAAGATTCATCATTATGTTTCATTTTGTTCCACAAGAACATGATTTATCTACCTCAAACGGCAAAATCCTCTTTTTTCGCATCAATACCGCATTTTGAGCTTTTAATTATTAATAATGACCATATTCAATTATGAGTTTTGCATGCATTATCACTCACAATCCTTAAAGACATGTCAAACAAAGTTCATACAAAATTTCATTCCATATGCACTTCATTTGGATCATAAGTAGTAAAAAATAAACAAAATTTCTTCATAAAATAGACGTACTATTAAATTTCATGTTTCGGGTTATGAAAATTGAATGCGTGGATAGCCATCGGACCCACCCTTCATCTCTACATAGCACAGAACATCAATTCTTAGCATCTTGCAACAATTTGGTGCATGTCAAAACAAGCATCCTTCATCTCGTTCTTGTTTTGTTTCTTCCACTTGCATGAATTGCCTCTTGGAGGCGAGAGAGGGAGGAGAGAGAAAGACCGATTTTTTATCTCATTCTTGTTCTGTTTCTTCCACTTGCATGAATTGCCTCTTGGAGGCGAGAGAGGGAGGAGAGAGAAAGACTGATTTTTGGTCTCTTCATCTGGACAACTATAGTGGGAGCTCACACTCTACCGCCAAGACCCACAAACCTCTTATTGCTTCAAGTGTTTCAAGCAAGCACAAATGGCTATCTTTCACCTACCCAACACACCTTCGATCCTATAGGGGTGTAGTGGGAGGGAGAGAGATGCAGGAGAGAGAAAGATCGATTTTTTATCTCTTCATCCGGACAATTGTAGTGGGAGCTCACACTCTACCGCCAAGACCCACAAATCACTTATTGCTTCAAGTGTTTCAAGCAAGCGCAAATGGCTATCTCTCACCTAGTCAATGCACCTTCGATCCTACGGGGGTGTAGTGGGCTTACCTTGATGCTGAATGACTAGCCTCCTCCCGCAAGCAAGTTGGTAGCTCCAAGATTCAAGATGCAAGCTCAAGAAACCTCAAGCCTCCTCCTTCAAGCTCCATCCTCCATAGTCACACGTTGTCGTGCTACTACACGAACGCAGTGTGAAAAACTCTAGAGTGCATCATCATCCAGCTTTCTTATTGTAGTGGGAATTGTGGTATGATATATGGCTACACTTTGCAAACATCATTGGGATGCTGTGAAGGGTATCACACGGTACCTTAAGGGAACTCCAAACATGTGCATATGTTATGGTGGCTAGGATACAAGAGTCATGGGATATACTGACTTTGATTATGCATGACATTCAAACAATAGAAAGTCCACCTCTGGTTATGTCTTCACCTTTGCTGGAGGTGTTTTTTCTTGGATGTCTAGGGTATAGAAATACATAACCCTATCTATTACAAAGGCAAAGTATGTTGCAGCCCCATTGAGGCTTGTGAAGAGGCTCTCTGGTTAGGCTATCTAGTGGCAGAGCTTAGTATTACTCATGTGGTTCCTACACTTCATTAGGATTCTATGAGTGCTATTCAATTGGCCAAGAATCTAGTCTTCTATGGGAAGACAAAGCACATTGAGATTCATTACCACTTTATCAAAGAGGTTGTTGAGGATAAGTCCATTGAGGTTGTCAAGATCTCACAATTGACCAAAATCCTAAAGATCTACTTACTAAATTTCTCTCAATGGAGCATTTTGCCTTTCTTAGGATGTTGATGGGCATTGGATGAGATGATGCTTTTCCTCATCCTATTGTACTTTCTACACACTTGTATTTTGTCACTTTTTTCTTATTCTCTCCTCATTAGGAACACATTTTCCTTTAAGTGGGGGGTTGTTGGGGGGGAAAGGCACATGTGCCTAGTCACTTGTGTAGTAGTTACACTAACAATAATCACACACTTGTACAATGCAAGTGGCGGGCGCCTATCACTATAACTTTATTCTTTATTATTTTGGTAACATTTAAATAAGGGAAGCCTAGTCACATATTGTGAATATTGGAGTTCCCACATTTGGTCTCTCTTGCTCTTGCTCTTGCTCTCTTGATCCTTTTATCATAGCTCTTGCTTCTGCTTGCAAGCTTCCACTTAGGGCTCAGTCCCTTCAAATATTATACTAGAGTGAGAAGTCTAGAAGTCCTAAAACCTGATAAGTCAAAAAAGAGCATACATTCTCATTCAACTATTTGATCACAAAATGACCAAGCTAGTGACACAAAGGCAATCAACATAGCTAGCAAACCATATGGAGATATGTAAATCCACAAAGGTGGGCCTAAGATGCATATACTACATCATCACTCACATGTATCATGATTTTCCAACATGGAAGGCTTCTAGTGGAACTCTGACTAGGTCTACCTAGTATAAGATCAAAAAGATCAAAGCCACAAACCTTGAGATAGAAGATGTCAAGATAATTATCTCTAGCATATCTAAGGGCCTCACTAATTGCTAAGTGGGACCTCATCAATGATACTCTCATAGATGAAGTTTCGGGTTACAATATCCTCACATATGATATATGGACTAAGATTGGTGAACCTAATCTCATCCCAAAAAATACACTTATTAAACTATACGAAGGATCACCGCATTTTCTTGTAGGAAAATGTAAGACTATATGGAGAAATCTTGCATCTTCCTAGGAGAGACTGTGGTGATCATATACCACCACATTCTAAATTTCATATAGGATTCGATTACATGTGCCTCTAGCACCATACATGCATTTTAACACCCCCCTTGGTGCGGATGACATCTCACTAGCAAATGGAGCATCTAACATATCAAACTTCAACAAAGACAAAGGAACTCTCTCACTCTGAGGAGATTCAGGATAGGCATCTACTACTACACATCTAGCAACCAAAGATTAATCGACTAGCAGTAGGTGTATCAACCTAACAGTCTGCTTGTAGGATCCATGGCCTGCCTAGCAACACTTAATAGCTAGGACACCTTGTAAACCTAATGACCCTAAATTCCAAAATGCATTCTACATTGGCAATGGTCACATGAACTTTAGTAGTGCAACCTTTGGGGTGTCTTAAACTGTCATCAGCCATTTGGAGGATTGTGGAGGCTTCTTTTCTAATTTCTAATCCTAGTCTCTCCATCAATTCCAAACTCATAATGTTGACAAAAGATTCTGTGTCCACAATAGCATGGTCCACTAATATTCCATCAACATATGCTTCTACCCTGGTATAATGCTTTTCAACATGGTCAAACCAATCATCTCCTACTCTGCTATTCCCAAGGGCTCAATGATATACCCAATGCATAGGATTTTCTTAAATTCATTGCGCACTCTTGGAGACAATTTAATTGACTAAAGAAGATTTACATCTAGCCTAACTTCACAAAGAGAACTCGCTAAATCAAATTCATGATAACTAGCAAGAGCTCGCTTTTCTCGCCAGACCATTCTCTCTTTTGGTCTTTGAACCAGCTTTGGTGCTTCTTTCTTGGCTTTTGCCTTCTTCTTTGGCAACTCTATATCCTGCTTGGGATCAACTTCACTATCTACAGCTTTGAGAGGTCCACCTTCCATACTGGGATTAAGGACTTGCGTCCTCTTATCATCCTGCTTAGGGTTTTCCTCGACAAGTTTTGCTTTAGCTTTATCAACTTCTTTACCCTTTTGACATCTTGTAAACAACCCATAGATTAGCAACTTCCATTCCATTGATGCAAACTGCTTCTATAAGGCTAACTCCATTGCCACTAGGTAGCTCCTCTACCATAGCTTTCCCTCATTGTAATATTTGCTTCGGTACTTCATCTTGCTAGAAATTATTCCCTTGCACTCGATGATTAATTGGACTTGGATGTTTACTTTCTTACTGGAGAGAGCTAATCTTACTCCAACAGGTACTGGCTAAATGGCCAAACTTCCCATATATGTCACATTTGACATTTGGACAATTCCTAGGGAAATGTTGACCATCACACCACTTATAGCTGAATCTTGATGGGCCACCCTCTTTAGGGTGTTGACTCCCTATCAAATTCTACTGCTTCTTAAGGAAATTAACATTGACATCTATTTTTCTACATTGTTTGCTAATCATATCAGTATAGTTCTTCATCATATCCTTAACTTCTCCAAGGACATTCGAGGCACTTGACTCATAGCCATGATTGTCTACATGCCGTTCCATTGCCCTAACTACTTGATTAGGGATTGGTTGTTGGTTCCTTGCAACAATGGTAGGATTTATCATTGGGATTCCAATAGTTGGTGGAGCCATTTGACTCGTCATTGTAATGGTGTCACTAAGAGGAGCTGGCAATATGGACACATTCAGTATTATGTTTCCTCTCCCATTAGGACTCATGGGCATCCCTTGACCTCCGTTTGTCAGTGCTAAAGCATTTCCAAACCCAAAACTTGAATTCCAGTTTGACCTAGAGGCATATGCCACTTATCACGATTCTACCTCTTTTGCTCGTGTTATGGCCGTATTAATGTCGGCAAAAACAACACTGCTCAAATGCACTTGAATGTTAAAATCTAATCCATTCAAAAAATATTACAGTTGAGCAGCAAGCTGGAATAGGAATATAGGTTTGTAATTTTCAAAAAACCTCCTTCAACTTCTTGGCATACCCATGGACATTCTCGTGACGTTATTGACGTGTAACATTAAGAACATGTAACCAATATTGACCTCCCCTTTCAGGAGCAAACTCCCTTCAAAAGGCTGCAAAGAATAAATCAATTGTGTTGTGAAAGTGAGTGGCCATTGAAAATGTTTTAAATTCTGATTTGTTTGATTATGCATAGCATATAGGTCAATCACCATTTGAATTCAAGAGGGGCTAGTAGCATGAGGAAACTCGATGCTAGTCTCTAGCAACGACACAATTATGAGTAGCTTGGAAATCATTAAAATATTATTTTTGCACCTCACGTGGCTATTTTTTATCATAAAATGTTTGAGCATGAGGTGTGTCATCCACAATTGCATTATGCATATCACATGGTAACTCTTGGATACATAGCAATGTATTGCCAAACACATGACCTACGTGGAGTTGTGAAGAAACCTAAGCTGTACGCTAGATGCTCGAATATTTGGAAAATTGTCAAGTGAGGAATTTTTATATCCTAGAATGTTTAAAATATATAAGAGTGGAGTGTGTTCATATGTGCTTTATGTTAGAGGAGTGCATCTTGAGGCCAATCCCCGAGGTGTAGGAGTACTACAGTGGGGCCACGATATTTAACTGGAGAGGTGCCTCCTTTATGTTTGTATCACATTGGTGTACTCCACGAAGATATGTGGGATCTTTCTTTGAGAAGTAAGGAAGGACAATCATTGGACTATGTTCCACTATAAATGCAATATCTACAATAGCGATTAGGGTAGTGTGTCCCTTGGACGCTCTTGGCTACGAGGCCATGTGGGTATTCTTGTGAGTGTTAGAGAGGCCCAACTAGTGCCTATATCTAGTGTTGGACCCATTTTAAGTCTCGATACTACCGTTTAGATTTTGCATTTGTTGGGTAGGTGTAATGTTCATTTTTATGTAGTTTTTCATGTAAATTTTGATTAAAACATACCCTTTTTTCCTATTTTTTAGCTAAAATTTCCCTATTTTTTCTCATTTATTTATTCATAAAAATGTGGTATTTTCTTATTTATGTGTCTTGATTGATCATATTAATTGAACACTAATTTTTACCAATTTTTTATCCCATATGAATTCCATTCCCCAACCTGAAACGGAAAAATTCCTCATTTCCCTTCATTTATGATGCATTTCGGGTTTTTAATTATTAATTTCGACTATTGTGACTACGAGTTCTGCATTTTACCATGTGTAGTCCTCAAACATACTTCAAACATGATTCATACAAATTTTCTTTCCATGCACACATCATTAAAGCCATCAAATATCAAAACAATGCAATTTTCTTTGTAAAAATTGAGCATAGCGCTTATTTGCGTGTTGCATGGTTTTTTAAAATGGTTTCGAGCAACCCACCGACCCATCATCAGTTCCCTAATAGCGCTGGACATTGTCTCTCATCCTCCATTTGATCTTGGAGCAATCCAGTCCACGCACGGACAAGCATCCTTCGTCCCCCTTCCTTCTTGATTTTTTGTGTATAATCAGTCCCTTAGAGGAGAGAGGAGGAGGAGGGAGAAAGATTGAGTCTTGATCTCTGCATCCGGGCAGCCATTTCACGGATTGAGATAGGTGATCAAAGGCGGAAAATTGATGGAGACCATGGTTGAGATTCGTTGGGGAAGTTCTTTGCAAGCGAATAATGGCCTCATAGCCAAATCGCCACCAAAATTGGGGGGCGGCAACATCATGATACACCATTTCAAACGGCACCCTTCCCCCCCCCCCCCCAAAAAAAAAGTCAATTTTTTTAAAGGGGGACCTTTGGCCCCCCCCAAAGGGCCCATGCCCAAGTTTCCTTAAAACTTTGTTCATTTTTCCCTTTGGCATTGCCCAACTTCATATCTCCACCGTCTGGCTTCCAAATCAACCTCTAAAAAATTTTTCATGCTCGACTCAGGGTCCCATACTACTAGCCACTTGCAGTAGTCTAACCAGGTGCCTAGAGAATTTATGAAAAATCTACAACTGCTCTTTGAAACCACTTTCAAATCCCATCTTCCGCGGCGTGTAAAAATTGGCAAATCCGTCTCTGCTGCTTCCAACGAGGTTCAATTCCCGCCTTGGAGTAAAATATTTTGGCACATTTTTTCTTCTTGGGATCTAAAATCCATCTCTCAGTATCTATGCCATCCTCTTCTTCTTCTTCCACACTATCAAGGTCAGTACATGTATCCAGCTCATCCAATCCATATATGTTGTAGACTCCCTTTGCTTATAGATCTTGATCTGTTTACTAGCTATAGGAATGTGTAATGCTATCCCATCCAGTTCGGCAAGTGAATAGGTAGCATTATCAAATACTTTCCTTACCACATATGGACCAAACCATTGCTTAGACATTTTTTCATTGATAATATGCTGATTTTTCAAGCTATTGTCATAAATAAGCACCTAATCACCTTCTTGTATTGTTGTCTCTTTATTTTGAATGGGTAGTGGATTTGATTACTATGGCTGTAGGTTTACGGCAGATGTGGTATCTCATGCTTGTACATGAAGACTTGGCAAATCAAGTAGAAGGCAAAGCACTTAGCACAAAGACTACTCAAGTAGTGTGTACATTTCTCTTGGAAGAGATTTTCTCTAAGTATGGGTGCATTGGCAATATTATAGCAGATAGGGGTGAATTGGATGCAAATGAAGCATGAGAGTTCTTCTCTTGCTTGGGAATAAAGTTAGCTCTTACTTTAGCCTATAATCCAAAAGGCAATGGCAAAAGTGAATGTGGACATCTCATTAAGGCCTTGGCCAAGTCATGTGGGTGAAAGATGAAAGAATGACCACATGGCTGCTCCCACATGCTTTGTGGACTAATAGAATAACTCATAGTGTTATCCTGGGATATGTGGCAACTAAATTGATGTATGATCAAAATCCCATCATGCCAATAGAAGAGATGGTTGTTGCATGGAGTGTGATACCTTGGAAAGAAGGGTTGAATAGAGAGAAGTTGCTGGTTTTACACATAAGACAGTTGGAAAGAAGGCCAGAAGACATTAGGATAGCAATGGAGAAGTTAAAGGCAACTAGGCTTCAAAATAAGAAATACAAAAGGATTCCTTGGACAACCTCCTACAAGGATGAATGCCCAAAGTTGCTATGAGTGAAAGATGGTCTATGAAGAGTTGCTTCCAAGTGGAATGTGATTGTTCTCAATTTTCAATGAGTTGCCATATTGAAATCATTTGCAAATCAATCATCTTTTAGATCCCATGCACATTTTCAAGCATATTGGTACATTATTGTGGGACCATCTCATAGGAAAGAGAGATATTTTAGGGGTAAGGATGCACTTGTGAAAGATAGGTAAGGTGGAGGAGTATGTATTAGCCACAAATAAGCTCAGATGATCATGTATAACTACCTCATACTCCTCGGGTCCTATTCACTACTACATAGAAGCACACATTGAAGCAAATCTTTAGATCTTTCAGTACACTGATGGATAGGATGTTATGTGCTCTCTCAAAACCATGTTTTCTAAAGATGACCAACTAACATGACTCAAATCCCATGACTGGCATAATATGTGTGCTAGGTTTGTCTTGGCCAAGATAGTCCCTAACTTGATGAAGGGCTCCTTATATTTTTTATTTTGCACTTATCTATAACAGATAATACATAAAATTTATGATAACTTATAATACTAATTGTGATCATGGGTTGTCTCATTATAGAGATATGTTTGGCCATTTATAAGTTGTCAAACTTAGTACAATGGATCTCACAAAAGGAGATGAGGACATCTTCAATGGAATCGGCAAGGAGTGGTGGAGATAGTCTTTCTTTTTAGAAGCACTTATCCACAAGCATGCATACAATACAAATCCACCTCCTAATATCTATTGTGGACAAAGTAGAGGTTTCAAGTATGATGCATAGTTATTGGATGTTCTTTTTGGAGTGCTTTATGAAAACGGTGAAAGCCTTGTGCGACGATGAGATCATCTAGTAGGTAGCATGGCTTAGGCTAGTGTCTGAGGCTTTGGTACATATTTTTGAGTGGCTTGTGAGGCTAGTGTCTTCATCTCTAGGAACCTACCAAACCCTCGCAAGGCAGTGATCAACTGCTCTTAAGATTTTTCTTCTTTTCCTTTTCTTTTTGAGTGGTTAGAACCCTTTTTTACACACCTTTGTATTTTTTTAAAATTCCAAGGATATTCAAAACTTTCTCTTCTTTTTATTTTGGCAGGCTTCTCTAACTGCCTCACTACTAGCACAAGCTCCTAGAAACATCTACCTAGTGGTTATTAATAGAACATGTCACTAGGACTACCTTCTAAAAAATTTCTTAGAATTCTTGACGATGTCTTGACAGGAGGTGGAAAACTTCTCAGACCTCACTTAGACACACCTAACCTTACCCTAGGACTTCATGCCTTGATTGTTGGTCCCCAATCAAAAGAAAAATCCCCCACAAGTACATAACCACATACCACATAGAGAGAAAATACTCGTAAAGGAAAAACATCACCTGAACTTGGCCACAATTAGCTTGTGCGCAACAAGAGGCTCCCCTAGGTTCCGCTGAATTTGAATGGCATAGCAATAAAACAAAATCATTAACCACACCTGCATTAGATAGATACATGGCCCTCTTTGTTGAGATATCGAGCTCCACTCGTGATACGCCAGGGTGACCGTTGTGTATTTATGTCACCGACTTGTCAGTTGCAAATGCGGTTGGTACACCGCTTATGAATAATAGCTAGATGACAGCTATCCTTATCTACTCTAGTTCGTGGCTAAGTTAGTATGCCACCTTAGTTAGTTGAGTTTGGTTTGAGACCCATATATAGGGTTCTTCTATTTCATTGTACTTGAGTTCTAGTACATGCACTGGATGTGCAGGCGCATTGGTCATCTCAGCATGTCCTGTATCTTGGCTAATTCCATCTTGACCTCCGCCAGGCCTTGGTCTGTCTCGGTGGCTTTCCCCTTATCTTGGGGTGATGGGTTCGATCGCTCATTAGAGGCTGGCATTCTCTCTAAACTCCGCGGGTTGGTTTCTTCTAGATTTGAGCTCCTAGAGCTCCGCTCTTTCAGCTGGTCATCGACTCTGATGGCTTCCTCAAAAACCCTAGCCACCACATCTTGCTGCAAGCTTGAGTTGCTTGCCAGTGCCTTATATAACTCCTCATCTCGAATTCCACTGATGAATACAGTCGATACTGCCCTGTCAGTCGGTCGCTCGCCTAAGGGGATTCTTTTAAAGAGGCTTCTCACGTGGGTCACATAGTCGCGGATGCCCTCCTTCTCCTTCTGTTTGACATTCATCAAGCGCACTAGCAGGTTGTCGGAGTACTCGGGCTCGGCAAACCTCTTGACGAAGAGATCCTTGAAGTTGTTGAAGTTGGCTCGTTCTATGGCATCCAGGCTTGTATACCACGTCCTACCCTTATCGCTTAAGCAAAGTCCGAATGCTTGTGAACGTTGAGTCTGGTCGTTGAGGCCATTGGCTTCGCAGACATGCTCAAACTGCTCGATAAAGCTGTATGGATCATCATGTGGCTGGTACTTGTCGAGTTGCTTGGCGACAATCGGTATTTTGGCCTGGCTCTTTGAGCCCTGGTTTGCTCCTAACCCTGCAAGCAGCGATGTCGTTAGTGCAGTGGCACTTTGATATACTGCGGTGTTATCGAGCAGCCGTTTCATGAGGAGCTCGCTTAGCGTCAGGTCTCCCTCTAGTGCTCTTTCCTGGTCCGTTTGGTTTCGGCCAGCCAAGTTTAGCACTCGCTGCACCTCGTGTAGCTCTATGCTTTGCCTTAGGCTCCTAGCTTGTTGATCCCTATTATACTCGGCTATGCCTTGCAATGCCTTGCGGGCTAGCCTTCTCTCCTCCTCTAGGTCTACAATGATTGCATCTGTCGTCCTGCCACAGTGCTCGTACCGGGCATGTGCATCGTAACTGCTCACCATCTGTTGTATAGCATCTGGGAATGTGCTCACATCGAGCTCCTCGGTAAACCGATGGTCTGAGCCTTCCTCCGTCATGGTCGAATTCTTGCGCCTCGCTGCGCTGTCGATCAGGTTAACTAGTCGTGATAGGTCCTTGTTGTTGGCGCTCCTCGCTTGATTCTCTTCTACGCTTTGTGTGTCTGTATACGTCCTGGGTCCTCTCCTATTGGTGGGTTCCTTGAGCAATTTATCTGAGTGAGTTCCCTTAATTACTGAATACAATTCTTAATTTACTGCCACTCGGTGAGTGTGTTGTTCCTCGTGCACTTGTGCCCAATCAGGCTTTCCGTTTCCTTAAGTATACTTCAAGTGCAAAATTCAATGTGAGTGTAGCGAGCAATTCCTCGGTGCCCCACTCACTCTCGCTCATTTTTGGCCTGATAGGCTTGTAGGTCCATTTTCCGGCCGTTTAGTCAGGGTTTAGGGTTCCTTGTTCACTTCTGATCGATCAGGTCTTCGTGGTTCAGCGGCTTGCGTTCTAGTCCGTGGATCCCTCAACTATCTACCGCCCACCGATAAGCGGCTGTGTACTACAATTTCTCTTATCCCGGGTGCCAGAATCAAGTTCTGAACGCCCGAAGGGTTTCGACAAGTTGCACTAATGCATGTTTGCCAGTCGGGTCAAATTTATGACAACTTTGACAAAAAGCTGCATTGGACCAAGTGGTCCGAATTGCAGGGTCTGAGTGGGTCACTCGGACGGGCCGAATGGCATGGGATCAAGGGCCAAATCTGCAAATCTGGCTCGGACGATTTTTACTCGGACGGGCCGAATGGCCGGTTTGACAGATTCGGGCATGCTAATTCGGACAGGTCGAGCCGCAGTTGGCCAAGGGTCGAATCCCAGGTGTGGTCGAGTTCCGATTTTGGAATTCGGACGGGTTGCTCGGACGGGCCGAATGGCACAAGGCCGAATGTGCCACGTGGTCAAAAAGTTCTGGCTCGGACGGTCCGAGGAGGGTCTCTCAGACGGGTTGACTCGGACGGCGAGTGCCGACTAGGGTTCCGGCCGAGTGGCCGAATGGCAAGGGGCCGAAGGCCGATTCTGGGCCGAGGCCCAGAAGCAATAGCTCAGATGGGCCGAAAACGGTGCGACGAAAACCGCGCAATGCCGATCTTGCCTGATTCTTATGATTTACTCAACCATTACAAGCACAAACCTCCAGATACCATCTAGGGGGTTTGAGGGAGGGATTCATATACCTGAATGGGTCGGTGAGTGCATCGGTGCTACGATCGAATCACATGGCATGGGGCTTCCTAGCTCTCTCTTTCTCTTTCTCTCACTCTGAAATGGCACAAATGAGTTCTCTTTTGGCCTCCCGGTTCTTATATGCCCTCCCTGCTGTGGCGTTGACACCCCTGATCCCTCTCTTGTCGATCTTAGTCCTCACTAGCGAGAATTTTGCGCATTTGCATGACATTTTCCCTATTTTTACCCTGTTTTGAAACAGTGAACCCTACCCTTTTCTAGTTCGATCTCCTAGCTCTAACCTACGCTAAATGCAACAAAAATCGAAGGCAAAAAACTAGAATAGATTCTCCATGCTTTCCAATCATCAAACAACCAAAATATCCAAAATACTTACTTGTTCCGAAGATTAAAAGCACCCAACTTCCTACCTATCTCAAGCTCCATTTCGGGGATGAATACCCTACTTTGATGGTCGATATGAGGCGGCAAGTGCTCAAGCTTGAATCCGTTGGTCCCGGCAAACGGAACCAAAATGTGGGAGCTTTCGCTCAACCGCCAAGACCCACAGACCGCTTATTGTTTCAAGCGTTTCAAGCGAGCTCTAATGGCTATCTCTCACCTAGCCGACGCGCCGTCGATCCTACGAGTGCAGTGAGCTTACCTTGATGCTCGATCGAGTACCCTCCTCTCTCTTGCACTCCGATAGCTCCACGATCCTAGATGCTAGCGCAAGCATCCTCAAGCCTCCTCCATCTCCAAGCTCCATCCTCCATAGCCGTGCGTGCAAGAGAAGAGAAGGGAAGAGAAGAGAAGAAGAGGAGAGGAGATGGTGAAGAGCTTCACCCTCTTGATCCCTCACCCTCACACACACTCACTCCCTTACACTCTCACACTCCCTCTCTCAAGAGAGCACACAAGCAAGAAGGAGAGAAGAAGAGAGGAAGAAGAAGACTCCTTTTGCCACACACCAAAGAATGAGCTTCTCATTCATTTTTGAACTTTATATACAAAACCCTAAATCCCTTCCGGACGGTCATCCCCTTTTCCTATTTTACATGGCCGGTCCTAGCCTAGGCCCTCTTTCCCATTTCCCACCATTCTAATTTACCCTATTCCCACTAATGCATACACTTTGCACAGGAGCAAGCTTGGCACTCTTTTATATAGATTTGGGGGCGCTCCCATATTTTAATGGTATTTTAATGGTGCGCCTTTTCCTCTTTTATTGCTGTGGCCCAACACCGAAGCCTCTTGAGGGTTGTGTCCGAATATTTGAATTTTTCAGGGATTGGTTGCTAGCCAAGGTGCCTTTTTTGCTCTTGCGCCTTTTTTGCTCTTTTTCCTTCTTCCCAGTTTCTGCTCCTCTGTGCTGCGGTAACGTGGTCGGAAACACGGTAACAAAAAACATGGATGCCTAGATGTCATTTTGCAACACACTACACTTCGAGAGAAATGACCCCACACATATGCCATATCCAAGAAGGGTAGGGGTGGATTTCAATCCTAACATCCATGGCAGATATGATTTTCCAAAGATATATAATGTAAATGCCACCAAGCCATAGGATGCCCTAACCTTCTCCGAAACCAATCTATGGGACTCAATTTCCCATTTTCTCAATGAGATCACTTTTTTCCCAGATCCTTCCTTTATTACTACTTGTAATTATTTGAGATTACTTAGGGTATTACTTAGACAAGAGCCTACATCACATGAGCACCACCTCCCACCACTCTTTTTTTATCTAAATGCTGGCATAAATAGCTATGCAATGGCTAGGCTAATGATGCGTGCTTCCCTCCTGCCATCTTTTTACATAGCCCTCTTAGAGGATATGAGTGTCAATCATTTCACTAGTAACTACAACCATCCCTTCCTATCAACCACTCCTCTTAATGCTCTAATAGACCTAAAATTATACATCCAAAGTAGACATTTTCTTAGCAAATCCATTAAGCTGCCAACCTCCCCCTCTCATGACTCCAATGATGAGGACTAGATCTTCATCTATTTATATTGTTTAATTTTTTTTAAAAGAGAAAGAAAAGTGAACAAATAAGAGATCGCCAAAAGGAAAACACAGGGAAAGCAATCAAATGATCTCATTACATGTAGGTCATAGTCATTGCACCTAGGGGTCCTCAAGTTAGGAATGTCTGGTGGCTTTGGTCGACTGGCTCTGTCCCTAACCCCCTAGCCCATTTTGATTCCCCACATCACGCTTAGGGCACATCGAGGGTAGGACATACCTAGGGAGGTCACCCTCGCCTATGGCTAGACATGTCTCCCTAAGCCACACTCATCACACCCCCTTAGACAAGAACTAAGCCCTCAAGTGTGGGACAACACCTAGGCCTCTACATGTGACCCAACTCCCAATTCCACTAGCAAGAGCACAATGCACCACATGGTAAGATAGACACACCCCCAGGCAGTGCACCTTCTTTTCTTTACAAGCAACTCCAAACAATGCAAGCCACTAGCTTTGAAGGCCCCTGCATCATCGACTCACACGACCACCCCCTTAAATCATTGGACCTTCACTAGCTCAAACCCACAAGTGTCATGGGAGTGGCACTCATCTAGGATGAGGGTAATATTACAAGATATGTCACGGACACGGACCATGCAGCCAAAAAGACGTAGATGAAGACTAAGAAAGCCCAGGTCAAAAAGTGAATGAAGAAGCTCATTCTGCCCAGGTAGGAAAAGTGGAGGAGAAGGCAAGATAAAAAAAAATGTGGGAAACGACTGAATATTCTAGCAAGGCTCTCTCAAAGATGAAGCGGGTCCTCTAAAGGATTGAGGAGAACCTCTAAGGGCTTTCACAAAGGAAAGTGTGGGATGCAATGTAATTCATTTTATAAGAGCACCAAGCTCCCTCATGTGCAAGTGTAAAGTCTAAACGAACATAGGTGAAGGGATAAGGCAACTAGAAGAGAATAAGAAAAGAGGACCTTGGCAAGACGCTCGGTCATGTAAAAATGGAGACAGGTGTCCAAGAGATTTAGGGCTTGTATATAAACTTGAAAAGTGAATGAGGAGCTCATTATTTGGTGTGTGGAAAACGTGGTCTATTCTTCTTCTCTCCTTCTTGTTTGCTTGTGTGTGCTTAAGAGAGGGAGTGTGAGGGAGTGAGCGTGTGAGGGTGAGGGATCTTGGAAAAGAAGCTCTCCACCATCTCCTCTCTTCTTGTTCTTCTTCTTCCTCTCCTCTCCTCTCCTCTCCTCTCCTCTCCTCTCCTCTTCTCTTCTCTTACGCTATCGGAGGGGTTTTAGTTGAAAGGTCGTATCCACCAAGGATCAAAGATGGAATGAAGCAGAGAATAGGAGATAGAATAGAAGAAAAATAATAGACAAGAGGTACACAAGATAAAGAAAAAGCACAATGAATCAAAGCACCATGTATTGATAGAACCTAAGAATATGAATAAAATCCTTGTCTTAGACCACTCGAAAGCAATCTCCAAGCATTAGATCTCCTGGAGCTCCCTTGTAGACAAAAAACGTGCACTAAACATAACCTTCTTGTTTGATGCTCAGATCACAAATTTGATGGTTCCATTGGATCCAAAAGGGGGATAAAACCTCAGGGACACCTGATCTGGATTCTTCCAGATCACTTCTTCTTCTTCTCCCAGTTTTCGAAGTGTTGTTTTCTACATGTCAATTGCGATCGCGCCATGCACAATTTCTCCAGTCCTTCTTTTTTTTATGAAATCTCTAAAACTAGTTGAAAAAGCAACTTTCTTTTTGCATGTCACCCTATTCTAGAAGTTTCCATAGCTTTTTAAGATATTTACAAGAAATAATCTCCAAAATATCAAAAATTGGCTAAACTTGTCCAAAAATCTAGTATTTTTGAACCATCCATACTAATATGGCATTGAATCTCTAGATCAATAAGAAAGCCAGATGACGATGCACTCTAGAGTTTTTCGCATCTTGTTCGCGTAGCAACACAACATCCACCCCCTTTGAACCTGCACATCCTCTTGTATGTGCCACCGATGCACTACCCGAGTCAAACACCCATATCGTCAACTTGTCACTCATCATGCATATAAGAAGGCATCCCCTTGGATCATAAATTAAAATACTCAGTATATGTATAACCCTTGAACCACACCTAGTACCCCCTCTAGGGTTATAAGGCCTTGGGTGTGCACTCGGTGTGCATCATATACTAGAGGCTGTTGAATCTCCATATACATGTTATCAGTGCATTAATCAACAAATACATAGAAACATGGCTGCTCTTTCAGAGTCCAATGCAAGGAAATCTGCTTATATTGATAATTGAATACCACATCAAACATAAATTGAGCCTCACTTGCATCCAACACATTCCCACCATCATCAAAAATAGTGAAGCAATCCATATCTTGAAGCATCTTAGAATTGCCTATCAAGGCCTCTGACAAAGCATTTGAAAATTTCCTAGCTATGGAGCATTACATCTAACATCCTCTAAAGGCTTACCCTCGAGCTCATGAATTGTTTCATAAACAATAATTGTATCCTACAAATCATGTGCATCCAACACTTTACAATCTCCCTCTAAGTCCCTACATCAAGTAAAACATGAGCTTCATAAACTCTTCATATGCATTAAGAAAATCTATAGATGCAATGGCTGACTCTTCCACTATAGGATCTTCCAAGGTATCCATAGTTGTCTCAATATCAGACTATAGCTTATATCCCAATTGCTTGCCCTCTTGCTTGCTATCTTGTTTCTACTCTTGTAAAACCTCTTCCATAGCATGCTCGAGAGGTGGCTGATTTGTAGCTTTAGGCTAATCCACACTTCTTCTTATCACTCTCTTAGATGTGTGTGCATTATCTTCATCTCTCTTTTGTTTGTCTTCCATAAGTACATCCGTGTTTTTCCCTTTTGCTAAATATGCATCCACTGAATATGCATCTACTAGTGATTCCCAACCAGTTATGTCACAAATTTCTTGCCCTGCATGAGACATTTCACTATTAATATCTTTTCTATTTTTAGCTACATGCAAAGCATGTGTCCATATTGTAGCCTTTGGACCACCATCACTTGGCCAGGCATTATATCCAACTGTGGACCAAAAGTAGAAGCATGTATAGCCGCATAAGCATTTCGGATAGCCAAGTCTTCCAACAACTTTTACATACCTCCCTTTCCAAAATTCAAAGCAAGAGGAAATCATGTTTCTTGTGTATGGATCTTGTCATATTTCCAAAATATGAGCTATCATGCCAAGGCCTCTTGATAAGCAACACAATCCTTCCTTTCATGCTACAAACTATCACACCACATACATCTTTTTCCTAGTTTAGGGGCTGCTGCCATTCCCCTTTCTTCTTGTTCTTTCTCATCCAATTTTGCAACCTTCAACTGAAGATCCCACATGCCTTTGACCAATTCATCTAATACATCTTCTTTAACAGTAGGAACAACAGGTGCAACCATAGGGTTAGTCACAGAAGTAGGTGGCTTATTGGATACATCAATTGTTTTGCCTGTAACAGTGGGCAAGCTAGATGCATGCAATCTTTCTCTTCTTCTATGCTTTTTCCTAGTGTAGTAACAACTTCCTTAACATGCATCCACTTTGTTTTACAAATTGTCTTTGTAGTCTGATCCTCTAGCAAATCATCAAGCTTCTCTTGAAGCTTAGGATCTGCTGCTTGTAGAAACAATTCAATCTTCTGACTTGCAAGAGCTTGTTGTTCTGCAAGATCTAGCTACTCAAACCGACTTTTAAATTCTCTTAATAACTCTGTAGCCACAAGATCCTTATTGGGTTGTAGGACCCACTCCTAGAAAGTCTTACATGTAATCAAACTAGTATCTTGAATGTAAGATTCTTCCATGAGTGTCTTCTTGAAAGCTACCCAGTCAGCATCCTGCATGTACAATTCAATAATTCGCACGTTCAATTCATGTGCAATAACCCATACAAAATACCAGCTCCATGCAAGTGGAGCCACCCCAAAGAACTCCATCTTTTGAGCATAGGTATGCAAATATGCAGATACATTCCTTCCATTAAACAACTTCATCTCATGCTCAACTGCTTGTAGAGCATTCATCACAACAGTTTCTGTCTGAGCAAAAGCTTGCATCACTTGTTGTTATTGTACCTACATGAGCATGTTCATATTCTGCACTAACTGCGGTAAAACGTCACTAGAAATTGTGCTTGAAGGTTCTCCCATCATGTCTTTCCTTCCGATGACCTTTCATGTCGGGTTCACCAATGTCGAAGGGGTTTCAGTCGAAAGGCCATATCCACCGGGGGGATCAGAGAGAGAAGAAAGTAGAGAATAGGAGATAGAAGAGAAGAAAAAGAATAGACAAGAGGCACACAAGATAAAAACAAAGCACAATGAATCAAAGCACTATGTATTGAAAGAACCTGAGAAGATAAACAAAATCCTTGTATGTGGCTACTTGGAAGGAATCTCCAAGCATTAGATCTCCTAGAGCTCCTTGGTAGACCAAAAATGTGCATCAAATACTAGCTTCTTCTTTGTTGCTCCGATGGAAAATTTGATGGTTCCATTGGCTCCGAAAGGGAGATAAAACCCCATGACACTTGCCTCGGATTATTCCATATCACTCATTCTTCTTCTCCCAGTTCGGAGTCTTGTTTTCTTCCTATCAACTACAATCACGCCGCACACAATTTTGCCAATCCTTTTTTTAAAAATGAAATCTCCTAAACTAGTTTAAAAAGTAACTTGCTTTTTGCATGTCACCCTATTCTAGAAGTTTCCATAGATTTTTAGGATATTTACAAGAAATAATATCCAAAATATAAAAAATTTACTAAACTTGTCCAAAAATCTAGTATTTTTGAACCATCCATACCGACACTAACATTGATGAATAATATGTCATTTCCTCAAGGACAAGGCAAAATGCCTCAAAACTAGAGATATGCAAATGAGCATATGATGGAGGTTTCCCAATCCATCCTCCTTTGTAACCTAACAATCAATAGCAATGCAAGGAGACCTATTAATGTACATCAGTAGTAATGGTCTCAATCCAAAAGTGCTATGGTAAGCCTCCCTGGCTAAGCATATAGCAAACTCTCTCTTGAATCATCTTGTTCATGTGTTCGCAATACAATTCTAGGGAGAGATATAAGGGGCGATCAACATGTATGCTTAATACCTTGCTTATCACAAAATTGCTCAAAAGCTTTTGAGACATACTCGCCCCCATTATCTGACCTTAAGCATTTTAGCCTATACCTAAATTGACTCTTAACAAGAGCAAGCCAACTCTGAAAGGTAGACAAGACATCTAGATTCTACTTAATAGGATAAGCCTAAACCTTATGTGAGTAATCATCAATGAATGTGACAAACTACTTCACACCATCTAGTGATCGATAACGTATGGGACTGTATATATTCGAATGAACAATAGCCAAATGCTCACCCATCCACTTCATGGTAGACTTCTCATGTGTACTGCATGTCTGCCTACCATATAAACAATGATCACCAGACCCAAAACACTTATAGTCTTGGAGCAAAATATATTGCAAAGACATGTATCCAAGGTGATGATGCCAAAGAGATACATGTGGAATTGCTACCACTGTCAAAACATGGTCAACTAACCCAAATACAAGCAAGGGATAAATTTTATTAGACTTAGAACCACATGTGCAATAACAAGATTTCCATGGTTAATCTTCCATGAGGAATCACCAAAAGAGACAAAATAGCATGAATCATCCAAGGTGCTATAGTAGAGATAAGGCTCTTTGTGAGAGACAGTAAATGATGTACATCATGAAGAATGAATATGCTACATGAACTGACATCACCAATGCCAACTTTCTTCAATGCCATGTCATTATATAAATAGATAGATCTAGTCATATTATGATAGGAATGAAACCACTCTCTATAAGGAGTCACATGAAAGGAAGCCCTTGAATCTATCAATCAACATTGAGTATAACTTGACAAAGCATTAGTTAGTTGTGAAGCATCTAAGAAAGAGGCTACCAATATGAGATCATTAGAGATATCAGTGCTACAACACATTGATCTCCTCAATCTTGATGCTAGACTTGCTAGGCACAATACTACGGTCATGATTTTTCTCTTGCACTTTCTCTTTATCCTTTTTCTTGTATGCGTCTTCACACATTTTATGGCACTCTAGCTAAATATGACCTGCTTTCCCACAACAATGACAAGTAAGACAATTGGACTTACGGCCAAGGGACTTGCTACAAGACTATTCAGGTGTCCTAGACTGAGACTTTGAGAGTCTCTATTACGGCTCTTACCATCCTGCTGGCCTCTCATAATCAATGCATGTCGTATGGGAACATCCATATTCTTTCTATCCACCTCTTTTGTCTAGAGGGCACTCTCAACATCTTGCAATTTCAGCCCATCCTTTGAAGTGTTAGCACATAGAGCCATATGTAAAGTGTCCCATGACTCATGTGGTATACTAAGCATAAATAAAAGATGCAAAGTATCCTTGAACTCAATCTCTTGTGAAGATAGATGGTTGATGATGGAGTGAAACTCATTCAAATGTATAGACATAGAAGTCCCTTCCTTCATGTGAAGGTCCATCAATTGTTTCAACTAATACATTTGAGATACAGGACTCTGCTTATCATAAAGATTGTTAATCTATGTTCAAAGTTGATATGCAATCTGATTGTCAATCACAACATTGTAATGAACTTGCTTAAAGAGTGATAAAATGATTGTGGACCTACATAGCTCATCCAGTTCAGCCCAATCCTCAGGATCAATGTTTTTAGGTTTGGCATTCTCATTGTTTAGTGGTCTAACTACAATTTCTACAATCGAACCTATCATATCTATGTCTTCCAATAGTTGTAGTTGGTTCCATCTAATTTCTCAATATTGAAGATAGCACTGTCATGAGAACCACCAACCATAATGAGATCAAGCAAATGCACAAAAGGGCATAACAAGCTACTATAATTTCCTAAAAATCAGCCCCAAAACTACTGCCAAATCAAGCTATAAACAAGAAATACTACCAAGATAATGAGCTATCCACAAACAACAATCAAGATAAAAAATGACATACTATTGCAATAAACTACAGCAATAGATCAACAACCCACTGTGAGCAATCAAGATGAAAAATCCAAGAACAATTGGCACTGAAGACTATCACAACTATAATGTGTCAATTAACCATACATGCAATAGGCATAAACATTATGCACACAATAGGTCTCAAGGGTAAATGAAGAGAATTGCCATATGCATAACCCATTGAGAAAAGCTCAATACATAACCCAAAAGTATATAAATACCACTGGCAAAAAACTTACGGACATAAGTTCCATGTCCAAGTTAAGAGATCAAATCAACCATGATAGGGTAATGATGGGACCTAAAATGGGCCGGCACTGGCTATGGCACTAGCTGCGGACCTCATGCACACAACAGGCAACCCCACCACATGGCCTCGCAGGCCAGGAGCGTCTAAGACTCACTCTACACTAAATGATAATGTCAATTCTATGTTTGTATTAGGTCATAGTCCAACATTTACCATCCCTTCTCCTCAGAGGGAGATCCAATAACATATAGGCATAATATCTCGTAGCACAAACATAGGGAAGCACCTCTCAACTGACTGTCATGACTCCACTGCGACTCTCCTACACCTCGGGGATTGGCCCCAAGATACGTCACTCCAACATAAAATACACACGATATGAGCTCCACTCTTTCATTTTGAACGTATTCCAAGAGATACCATGTGTCCTTACCAAACAATTCCCCAAGATTGACTAACCTACAGCTTAGGTCATCTCACACTCTCAAGCATAGGTCATCGTAATGGAAAACATGTACTATGCATCCAATTCTTTATATTCTGATACCATGGTTGATATACACATGCAAACGTGGATAATCCTAATGTGCTCAAACATAATTTTCAATCAGAAAGGTATCGTGCACAACTAGGCTTTCCAATGCTCCTTTACTGACACGTTGCGGTGATATAAGGATAGCACCGAGACAACGCTCATGCTACTATCCTCTTAATTAAAATACAATGAACCCTATAGCATGATATGCATAAGCAAAATTAGCAATAAACAACACTCAAATCACATCATTCAAACACCCTACCCCCTATGTTTTGGTAGTGCTTCCGTTGCATAGGTGTAGGGGTTCATTTTGTCATGTTTTGATGTATGAAAAGCAATAAATCACGAACTTTGACAAAAAGATAGGGCAAAATGAGGCTAAACCTCATGCTCCGCCACTGCCATACATTCACAAACACTCATTGTATTTTTTCTTATATTTATGAAGTGTATTTCTATTTTTTTATTTTTTCTTATTTTTATGCATTTATTTGTTAATAATCACTATTATTTTCTGATTTTTCTTATACCAATCATTTCATCATACTAAAATTTAATTTTATTTCCAATTTTTCTCCATAAGAACACATTTCATCCACTCGAAATGACAAAACCATCATTTTATCCTTGAAAAATGCATTTCAGGTTATGTAGGATTTAAATAGCGCATTTAAATCATTATGAAATCAGAATTTTTTTATAGACAGCAATTAAACATGATGCAACCAACAACACTCAAACAATTTTTCATCGCATAAGAACATCATTTCCATCATAAAATATCCAAAAACCTTCATTTCCTTCATTAAAAATAGTCATACTGTGTTTCTACGAAACCCGAGACACATTAAATGACTGCATGACGAGCAGACGGAGCCTCCATTGCTCTCAATTCCATGTTGCACATCAAGCTTCAGCATCTCCATCATCATTTGCTTCAATCTCCTTCCCGATTTCTCCTTCAAGATAATGCACATGAACAACCCATAGAGGGGAGAGAGAGAGAGGAGAGAGAAAGACTAAAAATGAGATTTTTAAATCCTCGATTAAAACGGGCAAGCTTACAGCCATCTTCTTCCTCTCTCTTCCCTGATCGAGAATCTCCCTCTCTCTCTCCAAACGGGTTTGAATCGGAGAGGCATCAAGCAAAAATGAGGAGACCCATTGACACTTCTCTTTGTTCGATAGTTTCTGCATTAGTTTCAAGGATTTTATTAAGCCTAAGGTTTAAAACATTAAAATAAACGGTTCAATCTTTTTGTGTTCACATTGTCCCACAAGTGGATATTTCGATTTTGAGGGGGCAAACGAACTCTAATTTGCAATCCGACTGGACAAATGGGTTCGTGGCGTCGAACTCCGTCAATCTGGCCTCTCCCATGCACTTTACGGCTTCCCAATCCGGTAGCTGCTTTATAACGCCAAACCTTGTGGGGATTAAATGGGGGTCAAACGACCTCCGATTGATGAATCGAGACTTGCACTAGGTTCTTGACGTTGAAATGCATTAGGAAAACTCTAGCTCGACCATCCACCACCGTTTGATTTTTCATGAAAATTGGCTCTTTAACGCCTCTCGTGCACTTTTCGACTCTAAAATGGGCTCTAGCGCTCCAAGAACAAGTCCAAATCGGGTCCTAAAATCCAGCCCTCATGTAACTACATCCAATACATATCAAGAGAGCATGTACATGTCACAATGAGTCCCACTATATCACTGTAATATACTCAAGCTCAACTAACATCTAAGTGTCAAGTAGCAGCTCCCATTGAAAAAAAGTTTGAATGTCAAACAAGCATAAGAAGCTCAAAACATCATGTGTGTGGGATCTAGCCATTCAAGATCCATATGACAAACATCTAGAAGCATGGGACCGAAGTAGTCTACAAAGCTCTTACTATGGTATCCAAGTAGCATCCATAATAGTGAATGACATCAAATGTCAATAAATCCAAGATCCAATCTCAGCTCAATAGCATGTTATGAGCATAACCAAGCATGTAACATCAATGGTATACACCAATGTAGCATCCAAAGTGCTCGGAAAGCTTTCAATGGAAATAGGCATACAAGATCAGTGATAGAATAGGGTATTGCTCTATTATTCCAACAATGAAACGACCTCTAAAAATGAATCTAAATAAGCTCAATCTGGCCCACAAAGCATCTCCAAGAAATAACCAAACATTTATCACTATGCCAATATCAAATGAGCATTAGTGGAGCAATACATGAGCCATAATTTCAGGTCTATTGAAGTAGGTATGATGTTGTATACAGCAAATAGTAGAGAGTACATAGCTCAAATGGTGCTCAAAAAGGTAAGACCAATGCCAAGGGAGTGGCCACAAGGATTATTAAGAGTACTCAAGAGCTCAAGGAGCTAATGATGATGGTCAAGCTAATCAAGAATGGGGGACTAAAAAATAGGTGCAATTCACATTGAATTGCTAATTATAACTGCTACTACTATTTGATTGAATGAGGCATAAGGGGAGCTCCAATAGTCCCAAAGGAGCCCTACAACAAGCCTCAAGTGAAGGGAAGATTTTGGATAGAAGGTGGAGCTCCATGCATACCTCGAGGTAATGGAACCATGGCTACCCTGAAATGAATTGCTTTAGGTATTCATGGGCTGAAACAAAATTGAAGGAAAAGAGATCCTCAATCTTTGATACCGATTGAGGGAGTGAGCAGAAGGTGGAGCTCCATGCATACCTCGAGGTAATGGAACCATGGCTCCCCTGAAATGAATTGCTTTAGGTATTCATGGGCTGAAACAAAATTGAAGGAAAAGAGATCCTCAATCTTTGATACCGGTTGAGGGAGTGAGCCCTGAGTGGAAGCTCATGAGCAGAAGCAAGAGCTATGGTGGAAGAGAGCAAGAACAAGAGTAATCTGATGTGGAAACTCCAACAGTCACAATGTGTGACCAACCTTCCCTTATTCAAATATCATAGAAAGAATAAAGAATGGAAGTGATAGTGATGGGCACGTGCCACCTGCAATATACATGTGTGCAAATACTATCAATGTAACTAATACACAGGCAACTTGGCACATGCACCTTTACCCCCAACAATATTAAGCACATCAACTAAGTATTAGGCTCTCAACAGCTATATGAAAGCTCTTCAACTCTTCTTGCAAAAATGAGTTCTTATATGGTTTTATGTGTATGCCTTTTTGCTTTAAATCTCAAGGCTTATCAATTCTTCATGGATCTCTCAACTTTTTTCTTGGAGTGCCTATCCTTCAAATTTGTCTCTGTGTGATCAAGCTTCCTTGTGATCCCAAGACACCTTACACTCCAAGGGTGCATTTGCCACATTTTGTCCTCTTTAAATCTACAACAATTGTCTAGCAACTCAAGCAAAACAACTCACCTAGCATGGATACCAATAAGGTAAACCGCTAGATGGTCCAATAATTGGGTGACATACAGGCAACATTTGGTATTGAAGAGCAAATTCCAAGTATCCGTTCCAGGTAGAAGTGATCGAGTTTGTGTGCTAACACATAAACCTGGAGACATTTGGGAAGGATCCAGAAAGCAAAGATACAGAGGTCGGCAGCTAGAATTACAAGCCGAGAAGTTGACATGGATGCTGGTTGCAGCAGAAGCAGATTCCAGTGGAATTAGTTCGTTGGGAAGAAGGCCATGCAGCTCTATTGTTGCATCAAGTTCATTTGTGGTGCTTCTGGCATAGAAAGAGGCAGCAGTGGGGTAGTAGTGGTGTGCTACCTGATGGAAAGACTCTATGGTACTGCACTCTTGCCCTCGTAGAGCTTTGACAAGTCTGTCTAGGAGTGGCATCATTTCAGAAACTGTACAACAGTGGCAGTAGATGTTTGCAAGGAAGGCTAGAAGCTCATTCAGTTTGAGAGATTTGGGAAGATCGACCTAATCCAACCATCTTTTCTAGTATCTATTCACCCACTACAGTTTGTTGATCGATCATCAGAAGAGAAGCTAACTGAACTAAGGACAACACTGCTTCAAGAAAATGCTATTGTTATTACAACTCTTGAAGAAGTTGCTTGGCTTTCCTTCGAAATAGGCATTTCATCTCTTAAACAAGATCATAGCCCCATCAAATGCAAACTTAGGTGGCACTTGTGCAACTTAGCTCTTGATAAAAATCCAGAGGAGAGTGGTCCACCACACCATAGAATAGTCTATTGGCAATCTTCGTGCCTGAATCTTCAGCAAAAGCATCTATAAGAGCTTGATTTAGCCTCTCCAAAGTGAGAGTTTTCCTCCTCAAAATCTTGAATGCATACATTACCGCCTCAGGAAATCTAGGCAGCTAGAATCACACTAATTAATACATGTCACATGACATGAGATTGTGACCAAAGCTTGTGTGAGGAGGGCATCAAGAACAGGCCATGGAGAAGGGCTTAGCGCTCTGGATGTCAGAGACATTATCTCCTTAATGTTGCTTGCTCTTGTGTTGAGTGATATACAGACCCATCAGCCACGAGGGAAGACCCTTGATTGAGACGCATCGAGTGCTGTGCCAAGGGGTATTTGAAATTTCCTGATTGGTTTGATCTTTTCAAGTCCTTTAGAAGGTTGAAATTGAGTTTCTGAGAATATGGAGCTCCTCAACAACCTGCATATAAATAGCACTTGAGCTCTACATCTAATTTACGGTTGCTGAAAGTGCTCAACTCTTAATGCACCTTGCCCTTGATCTCACTTGTACTAGGTTGGTTGATATGAATGATGGTGGTCAGTGGTAGAGGATGAAGAGTTAACCGCAGCCAACCAACTAATCTTAGTTCTGGGCCAATGAATACCCAGGGCATCCAATATGAGGTAGAGCATCTAATGATTATTTGTGGATGTTGATATAAAAACAGTGTACATTAAAGAGATGATGATGATGAGCTTGAACTGCCATCACACTTTTATGCAATCTACTCTCTGTTTCTGAATTCAAGTTACTGGGAGCACTTGATTGTCATGTTGTTGTGATATTTACAAAGCCTGCTGTGCGTTCCTTCCTGCAAGTTTGTCATTGGCCATTTGAGTAGAATTGCTTGAGGAAGCCAAAGCAGCAATATTGACATACCGTTATATATCATAGCTGATTGCCTTGCTATGGGGTTGCAACTTGTCAGTGTGTTAGAGGTCCAAAATGAAGTTTGAAACTGAGGATTCTTCAGAGACAAGATTTGCAGGCACTATCATAGGGATTGAGGACATGGATGCTACAAGCTGACCTGGGTTTCCAAGCTCATTCGGGGTTATCAAGCTGTGCTGTGTCACATAGCTGTTGATTTTATTCCTCCAAAGTCTGCAGTTGAGTTTGAGCATTATCTTATGGGAGATTTTATCTGCAGGTAACAGGGTCTCATTCAAGGTCCTGTGATGTGCCAACTGACATAAATGCAGACCTGAGTATGGAGCCAGAAACATACTTGAGAAATTGGGACTTTGCAGAGCTAGGATCACCAACACTGGCACTACCTACAAGAGCTATTGCAGCAGCTATCTTCTAGCTATTAGTTTGATTATACAAGATGTCCAACTGTAGATTAACAAAACCTCCAGCAAGGGTATTGCCATTTGGCTTTGACAGATCACTTTCCAACTAAATTATAGCAAGCTCCCACCCTATAGCTCCATTACTATTTGCAATAGCCTGACTACCATTCTTTGCTCCAGCCTTGGTCACTGCCCTCAAAACAAAGAGGATTTAGTTTACTGCCTCTAGATTGAGGCCTCTTGTAGGTGCATGTGGGTTGGCTGTCACAAATAGCATCAGGATGTAGATTGTTCACAGCTGTAGTAAATGCATGTGCTTGTGGTTGTATGGTCACTGCTGAAGTATAAGAAGTAAATGCATTGATCTGTTGTTAACTTGCCTACAAACCACTTAGAACCACTCAAATTTCACAGCTTGATTCATAGTAGTAAAACCAGCTGGACACATACCCAAATTATCATACCAAGGTGGCATGAAGTGCTAAATGCATTTGAGACTATGGTTGCATCTCATTTGTGACTATGGGCAGGAGCCCACCTTGATGCATTGACTGGTAGGAGACTACCAGATAGACAATAGTAGCATATTTGGCTTATTGATCTTTTGATTTAGACTCTGGATCTCTCAAAGCGAGATAAGAAGAAACGAGAGTTTAACATGACTCCTGCTTCTGAATTTTCAGCATAGTGTGTACTTTGTGAGAGTGGCATAGAGTGGGAAATTTCCAGTAGCAGCGAGCAACAACCAAACTAGAGCAGCAATAATAAAGTTTGATTCAGTAGCAAGTAATCAGTAATCATTACCCAACAGTATTGAGCAACAAATTCTCTAACTCTAAAGCATTCAGTTCAGCTACCTTAGATTAGGACATCATGGATGTTGAAGAGCATTCACCAGATATGATAGGCCTCAATGCCCTTAAGCACACTCTATGTTTACATGAGAGGAGGCAGGCTGAACGACATGCAACTGTAATGGCCAATCACACAAAAATGAACATAAATGACCTGACACTTACTTAGCATGAACAATGGTAGCTTGCTCCTCTTCTCAGATATTCTATCTCTTCAATATTTAGGTCTTCTTCACTTTGTCAAGTTGTAGAGAGCCCATCCAAGATGGCTCTGATACCATGTTAAGAGAGACAGAGAGAGACAGATAAAGAAAAGCCATGAGAGAGCTCAGTCATGCTCTCATCCTTCTATTCATTATTCCACTACTCAAGTGTAAGTCATGCAAAAGGTTTTAACTAACCATGACTAACTCTAGTTAGGTCACACCAACTAACCCGACTTATTAAATGTCCCACACATGTTGATATAGCTGGACACAACTAAGACACTGTCGGTCACACACAAGAGCTTGAAGTCTCAACACTTTTGAAACTCCCTAACGTGGAGCTTTGCATCTTCCTCCACTAACCCATCAAAGATGGGTAGGGGGAAACCTTAGGCTGGAAAATCCGCCACTCCAGTAGGAATTGTGATAGGCTGTGCCGTCACGATGATTAGATTTGAAATAGGATTTGGTGCATGTGGGTTTACACACCCGCACTTGATGTAGGGTGACTTACTAGGGGAAGGGGAGCACTAAAGCTTCCTCCTCCCAATGGACTACTTGTGACTCTAGGACCACTAGATCCACTCCCTTGTAGGAATATTACACTACTACATTGAGGGGAATACCTCCTCAAGATCTCACTGTGTCACTTAGCTCTTTCAACTTTTTCTTGCTTTTGGATTTCAGCTAGACGGTGTTTATCAGTAAACAATGGATCAATCTCAGTGTCCTTTGGCATGAACTAGCTAAATGATCCCTAGACAACCGAGATTCGAGGACCACCACTTATAAGCAACTCTCGAAAAATGCACCACTTGTCAGGACCCAAAATGGACCCAACATTGACTCTCTAGGCACTAGTCGGATGGTCCTCTCTACACTCAAAAGAATACACCCTCTCGGGCCTCGTGGCTAGGAGCATCTAAGGGACACGCAACCCTAACTTCTATCATACATTTTGAGTTTATTTTGGATTGTAATCCAATGGTTAAGCCTTCCCCACACTCCTCGGAAGGATTCCCTATACATATAAGTATAAAACACCATGTAAGAATAGACAAAAGCACCCCTCGGCTAAATACCGTGGCCCCATTATGGCTCTCCTACACCTGGGGATTCGCCCCTTGCTGTGCCACTAACACAAATAGCATGTACATCACAAACTCCACTCTTACTTTCAAATGTTCCAGGAGATATAGATATTTTCCTCACTAAATAGTCCCCAAGGAAACCGATTGTCTAAACCTACAACTTAGGATATCTCACATACTCAACGTAGGTTATATGCATGAATACAATTGCAATGCATCCAGTAATGATACCACGAGTTGCATGCAATGCAATTGTGTATGAACCTTAGTGCTCAATCATTTTATCATTTGAAAATCAACATTTTGAGGTGCAAAGACATTTCTTTCAATGATTTTAATCTACATGTAATGATGCGTTGCCTGAGGATCAACACCGAGCATTCTCGTGCTACTAGATCCTCTTAAACTTAAACCATAAATGTCCTACATGCCATGCATAAGCAACAGATCGGAATTTAGAATCTTATCAGCAATAAGTTACCCTCAAAACCCCTCCTTCTCCCTACCGCTTAGGTTATGCATGCATTGAAAGGTGTAGGAAGCAAATTTTTATGTGTTTTTCCTTATAAAAGTGATAAAGATTCTACTTTAACACAAATACATAGCTAAACTGAGGCTCATCCCTCATACTCTAGCCAGTCACACATCCACACACATAAATCTTATTTTTTTTTATTTTTTGAATGCAAAAAACATATTTTTTCTACTTTTCTTACTCATTTATGCATTAAATATGATATTTTCTGATTTTTTGGTTTGGATTGATCACGTTTATTGAAAATTAATTTTATATCATTTTTATTCCACATGAACCCCATAAACACCACAAAAATCCCAAAATTGACCATTTTTCTTACGACCACAGTTGTGGGTTTATGTATAAATTATTATGTGATTGAATTTTCTTATTTTCTTTAGCACCTCTGATAGATTACAATATTAACAACTAAAGACAACCATTTCCAAACAATTTCAACCAAAATATATCATAAAACAAGTAGAACAATTGCTTACTCATTAAAACATGCTTTTTGAGACTTGTATTTTAAGGTTGGGAGGCTGCTGACGCTCTTTCTTGGCTGTCGATGCTCTTCCATAGCCTGATCTATGATCCTTTGCGCTCTAACATTATCACTCCATCAACATCTTTTATCAAACCCCACCCCCTTCTCTCATATAGAATCAAGCATATGAATGGGCAACAAGAGGACTGAGGAGAGAGAAATACTAAGAAATTAGAATTTCATTTCCTTGATAATATTTCACATGCTTACAATCAAAATCTTGCTCTTGGCATGTAGATCAGGCTTCCATCCCTCTCTCTCTCTTGATTGGGGTGTATTGAAGAGGCACAAATCTATCAAAAAATGGGGCGTAAAATAAAAAATGCCCCCTCCTCTTGTTGGGCAAGAATTTGCATGTTTGTTTTCATTTACATTTCATTTCATGTCCTTTATTAAATGTCCACTTTGATAAAAACCACTCACACTGCTTCGCGAGGGTTTTTGGCTTGTTTGGAGGGGCAAATGAACTCAGAATTGTGATCCGACTGCACGACTAGCTCTATGATATCGAAATCTATAAAGCTTAATCCCGCATGAAAATTTGGTTCTTGATGCCTCCCGACCACTTTTCGCTCCAAGAATGGGCTCAAACGCTTCAAAAATGGGTCCCAAAATCAAGCTCTCACTAGCTATTGTCAATCGTGTGTGGCACAATAACTAAGTCAGTCAGACTTAACCACAAATTTTAGTTAGTGACCTACTTCCTTTAGTCATGTGTGACTTAGATTTGTGTGTATTACATGGTATGATTAAATAGTGTGAATGAGAGATCACATTTTTCTCTACATTGATAGCTCCATGTATTTATCTATCTCTTTCTCTCTCTTTTTTGACAATATTCACCACCAAGAAGTTCAGGCACTACATTCAGTTAGAAACTAAGTGGGGGCCCTTATACCTCCCCTTCCTATGAGGTCAACCATCCTAGTATCATTCATACCAATGTGTGCTTAACCAAAGTTTTTCTATAATTGGAATAGCCATCTATCCCCCAAAAACTTAATGGGATAGATGACCTCCAGTCTATCCATTTATGGAAATCTTTCTCCATTTGGTCAAGGATTCAAACCTAGTCTGAACTCATCACCGCTGCATTGATAGTGAGCTAGTTTTCTCTAGCAAGTGTGGATTACATTTCCAACACCCCCCTTCAAGCCACACCTTGGTTGAGGTCCTAGTGCCACCCAAGCTCAAGAACCTGGGCTCTGATACTAGGTTAGAAACTAGTTGGGGGCCCTTGTACCTCCCCTTCTCGGAGGTCACCCATCCCAATATTGTTCACACCAATGCACACTTAACCAGAAGTTTTTCATAATTGGGCTAGCCATCTAGCCCCCAAATTCTTAAGGTGATAGATGATCTCCGATCTATCCACTTATGGAAATCTTCATCCATTTGGCCTAGGATTCAAACCTGGTCTCAACTCATCACCGCTCCATCGATAGTGAGATAATTTTCTCTAGTAAGTGTGGATTGCATTTCCAACACATTCTTTATGAGAAGGTAGTGTTTTTCACTAAGGATCAATTCATCTTCTCCTCCATGTTTCCATCCATCTACTTCCCTATCCCATTTCTAGCTACCACATCTCTAGTTAGTAAATCATCGTGCTTCACGGTCCATAGTATTCTATTGTTTGTATCCACTATCACAAGTCACTCAAAAATATGTACCAAAGCCTTTAACACTAGCCAAAACTTCAGCCATGCTACCTACTAGACAAGCCCACCATCACACAAGGCTTTCAACATTTTCATGAAGCACTCCAAAAAGAACATATACCAACTATGTATCAGACTTGAAACCTCTAAGTTTGTCCACAATAGATATTAGGAGGTGGATCTGTATTGTGTGCATGCTTGTGGATAAGTGCTTCTAAAAAAATAGACTATCTCCACCACTCCTTGCCTTGTTGGTTCCATTGAATATGTCCTCATCTCCGTTTGTGAGAATCAGGACATATTCTCCTAAGTGAAGTGGTCCGATATCTCTACAAGGAGTCTTAGTAACCCTAGTCCCATGAATAGTCCATTTAGGAGAGGGAAGTTCTAGTACTTCCCCTCTTCCAGTTGTTGGTCAGCCCACTTTAAGTGGGGTAGTAGTGCCATCAATTCAGACTCCTTTGGAAAATTCGATAGTTATTATGTCGCAATCCATTGTAATCCTAATAGGAACATAGAACTTGCCAGCCTTAGGATTTACTCTAACCATTTCTAATGAGTTAGAAGAGGAAGATGTGGAACTTCATATCAATGAGTTTCAAAAGTTAATGTTCAACTGTCAAATCCAAGATGAAGGACACTTGATAGTATTCTTTAATATAACTCTCAAAGGACGAACTACAATATGATATCACAACCTAGAGGCTAGAACCATAACTATGATTGACCTATTTTTTGCGGCCTTTCAGAGAGAGTTTGCCCTTGAAAGGGGAGGTCAGTATTGGCTACGTATTCTCAATGTAACACGTTAAGAACCTCACCAGAATGTTTGAGGCTATGTGTTGAGTGTTGAAATGACTTGTTTTTTGGCTGATTTTTGTTGTTTTTGGAGAGCTGAATGGTTGATTTTATGGGATGATTGATTGATTTGGAAGTGGTTTGAGAGTGTTTTAGATGATATTGATTTTGTTTTGGAAGTTCGTGATGTTTGTTGATGGTTCTGTGATGTTCTGATAGGTTCTGAATGGTTCTGTATACCTTCTGTTTTGTTCTGTTTTGGTCTGTTTTGTTCTGATTGTCTTCTGTAAGGAGGGATGAAGTATTGATTGATGAAGAATGAGATATTGAGAAAGTTTATTGAATGGTTTGTGAGAGTTTGAAATGGTCTTAGAGTGAGTTATGAGGTTTTGATAACCTTCTGTAGGTCTTCTATAGAGCTTATGCTTCTGTTCTGTCTCTGTTCTGTTCTGTACTGTAGCTATTCTGGTACTGTTCTGTATGCTTCTGTATGTGTTCTGTGGAATGTATGTGTGACTTTGGGAAAGTTTTCTAGCCTTGGAAAGAGGTGAATACAAGTGCAAAAGAGCTGAAAGAAGTGGAAGAAGTAGCTGCTGAAGACTCAAGAGAAGACTAGAGTGAAGTGACAGTAGTGAGCTGTGAAGAGACACTGTAGTGGCTCTGGTGACCCTTCATATCAGACATACCTCTTGGGAGGGGTATCCACGACCTAAGAGTGATTATTGAGAGTAATTTTTGAGAGATTGTAGTGAGGATATGATGTATTATTGATGGAGAGAGAGAGAGAGAGTCAGAGATAGCCAATTCTACTCAAACAGAGTGATTGTATATGAGAGATTGAGAGAGAAGACTATGAAGATATTGAAGATGAATACTATGTGATGTATTTCCATTCAAAGATGGTGTATTCCTTTGCTTTCTTTGTTCCATTGATGGATTTTGTGAAGATGTTGAAGAATATGGTTGATTCTATTAAAATCCGTGGGAGATCTACATGATGCTGCATGAAGATTTGTTGTGCCTAGTGTTCTTTTCTTCATTGTGATGATATGAAACATGATAAACAAGCTTGTTGATGTTACAAGATAGATTTTCTTGGAAGAGAATTCCCTTTTCCTTGGTGTTCCTCTTGGGGCTCCATGTTTTTGGTGCGCAGCCGGGGAAACTTGCCATCAACAAGCACCAAAAGAGGCTGAAAATGAAGGAAATGGCATTGCCAAGAAGAGAAGAATTCAATGGATGTTTGTAAAATTCCTTCTTCCACTGAAGAGTTGGAATTTCTCATAATCAAAGCCACTTTCCACAAAAAGTTCATCCCACAATGGCGGAAACACATCACCATCATGATGCATGCTCTATGTGGTGGACAGTTTCCTCTTCCTACTGAAGCAGCAGAAACTTGCATCTTGGTGGCAAACTGTTTGGGAACAAACTGAAGAACAGAAACAGAGAGAATGAACATCCATGGAAGATTTGGCATTCATTGAGAAGTTTCCATACAACATCAAGTGGGAGATTGTGAAGAAGCTTCAGGAGTCTTGGTCTGTAGAGGTTCACAAAGACAAGAAGGAAAAGAGTTGGAATTTGTTCGTGGATGCTCAACAGCAAGATACATGGGATGCTTGGTGTACTGATAATCTTCTGTTTGTTCAATTAGCAACCCACTGGAAGTTGGTAGACAGAGTGTTTTTCACAACCTACACTGTTGAAACCATCAGAAGCTGGCATTACTATGATGATGGCACCACCACAATGCTCAGACATATGTATTTTGACACCTTTAGAACCGAATACCTTCCTCTGTGCAGTGGCATGAAAGCAGAATTCAGGGACATTGAAAAGAAAGAAGTAGAAGAAATGTTGGCAAGAGAGTCCTCTAGAGACTGAAGCCTTCTGTTAACCCTCTGTGGAGCACTAACAACATAGTGGAGCCAACCCCTTGATGAATGACGCAGTAAAGAGGCAAGCGTTAGAACGAGTCCAGGGGTACGTGAGAAGAGAGAAAGCAAGAATCAGAGCCGAGAGCAAGCTCGCAGCAGAAGCCGCCTTTGACGCCCTTGCGGAACTCTTTACAGAAGTCCCAATGGCACATCAAGCCCTTCCTCCTCCTGCTGGAGGTCCACTTCCAAGCCAGATCCGTCCTGGAAATATTGATGACAGACCAGCGAATGTAGTCCCATTGCCAGTTTTTAAGGGAGAGTACAATGAAGACCCCGATCTTCACGTAGCAGAGTTTATGGTAGCGTGTGTGGCTAACAATGCCAGAACCCCTGAGCATTGGTTAGCAATATTCCCCACCACTTTCAAGGGCGCGGCGTTTCAGTGGTATGAGAGACAAGCAGCAGGAACTTTTGGCACATGGGACGACCTGAAGTTGGCCTTCCTCACTAAATTCAGGCGTGAAGGTTTTGAAGAGCAGATGAGAGAGGAATTTATGAACCTAAGTCAGTCCTGTGGAGAAAGAGTAGAAGCTTATGTCTCAAGAATGGAATCCATCCTGAAGAGATGGACTAACCATAATCTAGATGATGGCATTCAGAAGGGGGTGTTTCTCAGAGGATTACAACCAGAAGTCCGTAAGTTTGTGGAGTTGCAAAGACCAGCCACACTGCAAGCTGCAACAGAAGGAGCAAGACTGTACGATGAAGTGGAAGCTAGATTGGCGATGAATACAGGAAGAGGAGTCCTACCTCCTCTGGTGCCAGGAATGATGTACCCACCTAATGCAGTCCCTGGGACTGTTCCCTACCCCTACCAACAGATGCCCTCGGTGTCACAGTACAGTGCACCAAATCCACAGTGGCCACAATCCATGCCTCAAATGGTGGTTCAACCACAACAACCATGGTCTCAACCAATTTCCTCAATGCCAAATCAGCAGCAACAGTGGAACCCTACCAACTGGAGTCAACAGCCAACAGTTCAAACAGGAGCTCTGAATCAGAACCAGAACAGAGACCCCTCTGTACCAGCCCAACCAGTTTATGCAGTGATTACAGAAACTCCTCAAAACCCTCCTGCCAGTACGTCAGGAGGAGAAAGCTTGAAGGATTATTTATCTAACTCAGTTGCAAACATCAAAAAGGAGTTGATGGATGTGATTACAGAGCAACTACAGATGTTGAAAGTGAACACAGCGAGCATATCCAACGTTGCAGGAGCAGGAAGAGATGTGATGCGGTCAAACACTTGGTGTGGTAAGTGTCATCAAGCAGGCCATTTAGCCACTGAATGTACACGAAAACCAACCATTCCTGGGGCCTTCTGTTCCTACTGTTTGCGGAAGAACCATACAGAGGACATTTGCTCTCTGAAGGAGATGCATGATAGGAGAAGGAAGGAAGAAGACGCAAGATTCAACTTGCTGGAATCCAAAATGACAACACAAGATATTGGACCCAAGCCTAGAGAGTTTGGTCCTAATTTCGGACCCAGAAGATTTCCCTCTCAAAGTTACAGAGGAAGACAGTCTGGCGGTGGTCAGAGATCAGAAGTGGAATGTTACAGATGCGGAGAAAAGGGACACATCTCACCAAATTGTCCAAATCCTCGAAGGTCAGTGGATTACAAGCCCTTATGCAGTCGATGCAAAGGAGAAGGCCACATTGCAAAAGACTGTCCAAGCCCAGCCCCAGTGAAAAACAGTGCTACTAATAGTCCGTCCAAGGCTCAAGAGCCTACCTCCAATTTGGTGGAATTGGAAGTTGCTGCCATCACGCGTGCAAAGCAAAAGGAACCACCTATCCAGAAAGAAAATAACCCCCCTGCCAGAACAGTGAAGTTCAATCTTCCACCAGAAGAACAGAACAGAATAGAGCCTAACAGTGCCGTACAGAGCCCTACAGTGCCACAGAGAGTTACAGAGACAGTTACAGAGACAGGACCAGAGGTCCAGGATACAGAAGAGGAGGAAATGCCACAAGTGGCAGAAGAAGTTCCTGTAATTCCTCTGATGGAAGAAAGAGGGAAAATGAAAATGGGTGTTGCCCCATTCCCTAATCGGTTAGAGAAGCCAGTGGATCCTATTAAGGAATACGATCTGGCTAGAGATCTAGATACCTTTAGACCAAACCTCACATTCCGACAATTATTGTTGTTGTCTCCTAGTTGCCGGAAAAGATTCAAAAGTATACTGACAAAAAGACGTGGTTTAAGGATTGCTCCCTCAACAGTGACAAAGTCCAACAAGGCTCCAGAGCCTGTAAAAGAAGTGGATGTGGCTAATGCTTTTCTAGATCCGGGTACTCCAGAGACTGGTGTGTGGATAGAAGGCTGCTTCATTGCAAATGCACTGATTGATGGAGGTTCATCAGTAAACATTATGACGGATGTGACAATGAAGGATCTAGGCTTACAAGGTGTGCAACCAACCCAATGGCTCATCAGACTGGCGGATCAAAGTAGAATCAAGCCTTTGGGCATTCTTTCATATGTGAAGTCTACAGTGGCTGGAAAAGATTATTGGCTAACCTATTTGGTGGTGAAGCCAAACTCTTATGGCACATCCTATCCTCTATTACTGGGCAGACCATGGCTTTTTGAAGCCAGAGCAAGGACGGATTGGTTCAAAGGAACCTTGACCTTGGGTAGAGGACCCAACAAAGTGGTGATGAAACTGTATAGTTCTCAAAAAGGACATGGATCCACCTCATTGAAATTATCTTCTGACTCCCCTAATGAGGCTACAGATGGAACATCAGCAGACGAAGATGCTGTCAAACAGATCCTTCCCAAGAAAACAGTGGCACGTTCCTTAACAGTGGATACTGTAAGCCGACTTCCAAAAGATGCAAAGCCATTATCAATGGGTGAATACTTCCTGCCTGAACCAGGCATGACTTCTGAAATCACTTCTGACAATGAGATAGAAGCATGGATGTACTGCTCTCCCTGTTACATGGCCACATCAGAAGCAGAAGCAGACGCAGAGACAGAATCAGAAACAGAGACAGAAGAGGATGGATATGATATGGACGAAGAAGATTATGAAAGTGAAAGGGAAGGGTCTATCCCACCTGAAGAGGATATATTTGAAGAAGAAGTTCCAGAAGCATCAGAAGCAGACGAGCTCATGCTACGGGACAGAATGGCAATGGTATCATTTGGTTTGGTAAATGGATATTCTCATATGCAAAACCTTTATACGAAATGGATTAAGAAGAGCAAGCCGTCTTTCAAGAGTGGCTCCTGCCGTCCTAACCCATCTTTGCCAAAGAAAGATGATGATGATGCACCGTGCCAACAAGCACCAGTCCCACAAACCCAACAGGCATCAGAGGGTCCCTGTTATGTGACGTTCTTGGATGTGTCATCTTCAGAAGAGGAGTCTTCAAGCCAAGAGGTAATTAATTTTGACACCAAACCCGAAACGGCTCTTATCCCATTTCAACATCTTAAGGAGCAACCTAAGTCTCCACCAAAAGAAGAAATTGGTTCTAGTGGGACATCAGAAGAGGACACCACTCCCTTGAAGGAGTCGGATCTCTACCCAGAAGCAGTCCGCGGGACCTTCATCCGTGAAGTGGAAGGTGAAAGGCAGTTAACCTTTGTGGATTCAGAAGGCACTGAACGCCACTTGAAGGTGGGTAGCAGCCTCCCAGAAGAGGAGTTGTCAACTTTGTACAACTTGTTGAAAGAGAATTTGGACGTGTTTGCGTGGTCCTACAAAGACCTAAAGGGGATTGATCCCACAATATGTCAACATCATATTGACTTGGAGCCTGATGCCAAGCCAGTACGGAAACGACAGAGGCGAATGAACCCGAATTATTCCACATTGGTGAAAGCGGAGCTGCTCAAGCTTCTGGAAGCCGAGTTCATCTATCCAGTGGCAAATAGTGAATGGGTTTCACCCATTGTGGTTGTACCCAAGAAGAATGGCAAATTGCGAATATGTGTGGATTTCCAAAAGCTTAATTCCAAGACAAAGAAGGATCACTTTCCTATCCCTTTCACAGACCAACTGTTGGACACAGTGGCAGGACATGAGCTTTATTCTCTTCTGGATGGATTCAGCGGATACAACCAAGTCCAAATCGCAGAAGAAGACCAATCCAAAACAACCTTCACCATAGAATGGGGGACCTACGCTTATCGAGTGATGCCATTTGGGCTCTGCAATGCCCTTGCTACTTTCCAACGAGTTATGATGGCCGCATTTCAAAATCATCTTCACGACTTCATTGAGGTATATTTAGATGACTTCTGTGTCTATAGCTTGATCAGTGAACACTGGGGACATTTGGAACAATGCTTTGACCGATGCCGGGAGTATGGGATTTCCCTCAACCCTGACAAATGCATCTTTGGGGTATCTTCTGGAGTTCTGTTGGGCCACATTGTCTCTGCACAAGGGATATCAACAGACCCTGCAAAGATCGAAAAGATTGCAGCTCTGGCAGCACCCACCAACCTCAAACAGTTGAGGGGATTCCTAGGCCATGTGGGTTACTACAGAAGGTTCATAGCCCATTTTGCGACAAAGGCAACTTCCTTGCACAAGCTCCTGAGGAAAGATGCAGAGTTTACTTGGACAGAAGAATGTGACAAAGCCTTCCACACTCTGAAGCAGTGTCTGATAGAGGCACCCATTCTGCAACCTCCTGATTGGACGAAAGAGTTCCATGTACACACTGATGCATCAATTGAAGGTTTAGGTGTTGTCCTCTGCCAGAAGGGCTCCTCGAAGCTGGATCAACCGATCTACTACGCAAGTCGAAAAGTCACTGATAGGGAACGGAACTATACAGTGACCGAGCTGGAGTGCTTGGCAATGGTGTTTGCCCTGGAGAAGTTTCGCCATTACCTCCTATCTACCCACTTTAAATTTTATGTGGATCATGAGGCCCTGTCCTTCTTGATGAACAAAGCAGATGTGAAAGGACGAATGATGAGATGGCTCCTTCTATTCCAGGAGTTTGACTTTGAGGTGATTACTAAGCCTGGTCGTTCCCATGTTCTGGCTGATCATCTGTCGCGTATCCCACAAACTGCAGACGAGGAGCAGGATGATCCAGACCTCCCTGATGCTTCCCTATTCTTGGTAGAGACTGTAACTCCCTGGTATGCAGACATTGCCAATCTGCTGGCAACCCAACAGTACCCTCCTGGTATTTCTAGTCGGGAAAGGAAGAAGCTCATGCTAGAATCAGCCCCCTACACCCTACTAGGTGGTGCACTGTACAAGAAAGGCAAAGATGAAGTACCCAGAAGATGTGTTGCAGAAAAAGAGATTGGGATTGTTTTGAAGGCTTGCCATGACGAGCCATGTGGAGGTCACTTTGCAGGAGAAGCTACAACCAGGAAGCCTCTGCTAGCAGGTTATTGGTGGCCTACCATTCATAAGGATGCCTATGATTACTGTAAAAGATGTGATGCTTGTCAAAGAATGGGGAAACCCACCAAGACAAGTGCCATGCCATTGCAACCTATCCTTCCGTTGAAGTCGTTTGAGAAGTGGGGCATTGACTTCGTAGGTCCGATCGACCCTCCCACCAGAAGGAAACAGAACAGATACATCCTCGTATGTACGGATTATGTCACAAAGTGGTGTGAAGCTAAAGCCCTAAAGCGGGACGATGGTAACAGCGTGGCCCTGTTCATGTACGAGAATATTATCACCCGTTTTGGCAGTCCCTTAGAGCTGGTAAGTGACAGAGGCACTCATTTCCTTAACAAAGTCATGGAAGAGTTGACAGAGTTGTATAAGATCCGCCATCGTAAGTCCACTCCCTATTACCCCAGAGCCAACGGCCAAGTCAAAGTCACCAATCGCATCCTCTGCTCGATTCTGACAAGAACAATTGCTGCACATCATCGTGATTGGGATGATCGACTTACAGAGGCCCTCTGGGCGTACAGAACCTCCCATAAAGCAGCAACAGGACAAACACCCTTCCAGCTGGTGTATGGTACAGAAGCTGTTTTTCCTGTTGAACTAGAATTACCCTCTTTGAGAGTGGCTATCAAAGAGCGTTTGGGAGATGATGATTCACTGCAACGCCGTCTCCTGCACTTGGAATGTTTGGACGAAATTCACAGGATGGCTCTCCAGTGCATGGAAGCCACGCAAGCTCGATGCAAGGCTTACCATGATAGCTTCATCAAGCACAAGGCGTTCAAAGAAGGTGATTTGGTCCTAGCCTATGATTCACGATTTGGCAAGTTTCCTGGCAAGCTCCAGCAGTGGTGGATGGGCCCCTATAAGGTACTTGCAGTCAACCCTAATGGCTCTGTCCAAGTGCAGACCGTTGATGCCTCTGATGATCCCTTTCTGATCAATGGATATCACCTGAAGAAGTACTTCCCTCCTTGGGGATCTTGACAATTACGGTCACTTGATCTTTTCCCTCGTTGGCACGGCACTGTACTTGTTATGATGCTACTTCTGATAGCCGTTCTTCAATCACTCCTGATGAAGTGGACGCAACCCTCTGTCCCCTCAAAACCCCCTTCCAGCCTTGATTTCTTATCCTCTATTTTCCACCAGCGACAGTGGCGAGGTGGGTTCTGACAAATGGTAGTTCTGCCATTCCCTTGCTCAATATTGAAAAAAAAAAAACAAAACAAAACATATCGGTTATGGGAGAAAAGGACTTAGGTCCGTGTCATGCCGACCTATTCTTCGAGAAAAGGTGGAAACACCCTCGGGAATAGGGGAAAACAAGAAAAAGAAAAAAAGAAAAAGAGAAGAAAAAAAAAAACAAAACAAATCTGTTATGAGAGAAAAGGAAGCAATTCCCTGTCATAGCAGGCCTCATTCCAAGAAAAGGTGATAAACACCCTTGGGCGAGAAGCTGGCTGTGGAAAAGGTGGTACCACCCAGCAGTCCAGAAGGGGATTCATTAATTGATATTTCCAGGATCCAATTCCGAAGCTGCCTCCCTTGGTACGCTGCGTCCTGGGTCTCTCTGCAAAGCGTCTAACTGTCCTCTAGCAGACAACATGTTCCTATCCAATACAATAATCGATTTGATGGCTACCTCCCTGGGTACGCCTCTTCAACAACTGATGACGCGTTCTTCATCGACAAACAATCGAGTGATGTGAGCTTTCATCCTAACGGGATGGGGAAGTGAGTACAGTTGCCCTCTGTATCTATCAACAGAGAGTGAGACAGAGGGTGGGGCGAGAGACCAGTCTTTTTCCTTCAAATCGAATGAGAGGTGAGAAGTGTGAATGAAGTGTTGCACGCACGGGATGGGCCTCTCAATGCACAAAGCACAATTTGTTTCTGTGCACTGCACCATAAGGCTCCCTTGCCTTCATTCTTGCACCGTATGCCGGCACAGGGCAGGATACACAGTTGCACCATCAAATGCGCACAAGGCATACAACCTTTGCACAAGTGACTGTGAGGATTACATCAATGGGTTTCAGGAAAAGGCTGCCCTCCTGTATTTATCAACAGAGAGTGAGACAGAGGGTGGGCTGAGTGTGACTGGAGTTTCTTCAATCAAATACCGAGAGGTGAGATTGAGGGACGTTACGACACTTGGAGTCAGGTATGTTCCACTTTCCCTATGCACCCACGGGATGGGTCTTTGCCGTCCTCACAAGACACTTCACCCTGTTCTGTACACTGCACTGTAAGGCTCCCTTGCCTTCCTCCTTGCACCTATGCCAGACGGGTTGGACGCACTAATGCACCATCAACTGTGCACCCTGGCATACTCCTTCTGCACCATTCCCCCCTTGTCGATTCCTCAACCGGGTATGCGATATGGGTTTTAATCATTCTTCCTCGAGTGATATTAGTCATGGGGCGAGTGACTGTTCTTTCATTCCAATTGAGTGATTGTGAGTTGAGTGTAGTATCCCTCATCATCGACGGATTTCCTACGATTCCTTCCATCAGCTACCTCCCTGGGTGCTGCCGCGTGGTCCCTGCCATGACGGACGTGTGCGCTGTAAAGATGCCTTGGTCCCTCCAGCGCCGACAACCACACTGGACGTGCCATCGATACTCAACCTTGATTCTTGACGAAACCGGCCAAGTTTTTCTAACCCTACACTTTGGTTTCTTCGTGCCGGTCATGTTTTAAGTGTGGGGAAGTTAGTGGATGGTCTGTGGCGTGGTCCTAGGTCCCTGTTGCTCGGTTAACCCTGTCCGTTAAGGTCTTAAGTGTGGGGACGCATCCCTGCGCGTCTATATTGTCTATCCCCTGCATATGCCTCAACCTATTCCTGCATGTATGCCATGACTTGCTTTCACCCTCCTGGGATCCCTTCCCAACCACCCGGTTATGTTCCACCCACCCTTGGGGCTGTTCCCTTCCAGTTTTTCTTCATTCCCTGATTTTGAGGTTTTTTTCCATGTGAATGTATCCTATGTTCCCCAAAGTTCAAATCCAACCTTATAGCCCTGTTCCTCCCTTTGCACTGACCATTTTTCCTTTTTACCTACCCCTGTTCCAGTGCACGGTTTTTGAGTTATTAATTTTTGAAGCATTTTGTGCAAATTAGCCGGTTTCCCAGGTGAACGCGCTTTTCTTGCTTTGGAACCGTGATCTGTCATCCTAGCCCTGCCAATCACTTTTCCCCTGACATTTTTCCTTTTTATTCCGCATCATTCCGATACACGGTTTGTCCATTATTAATTTTCTGGGTTTTCACGACTTTTTCGTGTGTATTTTTGACGTTTTTCCATGTGAACCTGCCCTATTTGCATCAGAATTCCAATTTGATTTGACAGCCGTGTCCCCTATGCCTTCCCCTCCCTTTTTCCTTTTTCCTCCACCCTTTTTTGACTTCCGGATTTTTACTTATTAATTTTTAAATGAGTTTTCGGGAGTATTTTTGGAGTTTTTCACATGTGAACCCCTCTTACTTCCACCGGAACTGCGGTTTAACGTGATCACCCTGTGCCATTCCTTCCTGCGGACATTTTTCCTTCTTATTGCCTGTCTTTTCGGTGAACGGTACGTCCGATATTAATTTCCGATTCCATTTTTGGGTTTGTTTTTTGGGTTTTTCCCATGTGAACGCGTCTTATCTCAGTCGGAATTCTGTTTTGAGGTGATAGGATTGTTGGGGACATCTTTTTGCACGGTTTTCCTTTTTTCTGCACCTCGTTCTGATGCACGGATCTTTCGATATTAATTTTTAAATTACGTTTCTGGTTCGTTTTTTGTGTTTTTTGCACGTGACTGCCTTTACCCCTCCCGGAACCTCCTTCATATATTTTTCTTATTTTCCCTCTGTCGTCCTGTCCACTTTTTATTTTTACACTATGTCATTTTGACGTCCTGATTGGGAGTTATTAATTTTTCTTTATTTTTACGTTTTTTCTCACGCCCGTTTTGCGCATGAACGCGCCTTTTTTCAACATTACGCGTCTTAACGCGCTCCGGTCGTGTCCGCATAACCCGTACCGTCATCCCAGCGTCATTTCAATCCCGTCACGGTAAATTTTTTTACCCCGCCCCGCGCACGTGCGCGGGACGGGGGTACGCATCCATCCCTTCCCACCCTTACCCTTCCCTCGGGCACCCCCTATCCCCCTTGGATCCCTACCCCGCCCATCATCCTACCCCTACCCCTTCCCCTACCCGCCCACTACCCTGCCCGCCCGACCCTTCCCCCCTAACCACCTCTTCCCCTCCTCCCTTCTCCCCCGACCTGCGACCTCCCCTCTCCCTTTCTCCCTCCCCTCCATCGTCACCTTCTTTCTCCCCTCCCCAGTCCGCCGACCTCCTTCTCCCTGCGCTTCCCCCCCCCGCCCTTCTGCCTTCCTTCTCCCAGTGGTGTCCTCCCGCCAGCAGCGCTTCCCCCCCCGCCCTTCTGCCTTCCTTCTCCCAGCGGCGCCCCCGCCCTTCTTTCCCCTCCCCCCGCCGTTTGTGCTCCTTCCCCAGCCCGTTTCTCCCTCTCCCTGCCAGTCCGCCGTCGCCTCCTTTCCTCCCCCCTCCGTCCCTCTCTTCCTCCTCTATGCCTCTGCCCGCCCTGTATCTTCGAGCCTCCCCGCCTCCAGCGCAGACGCCGCCGTCGCCCCAGGCCGTCGCATCTCCAGCAGCAGCCTTCGTCATCGCCTCGGATTCGCCGCCGCAGCCCTCGCCTACGCCGCTGCCGCCTGGAGCCTGCCTCCGCCGTCGTCGCGCCGCCGACATCGCCGCTGCCACCGGGTCGCCGCTGACACCACCAGTTCCTCCTCCTCCCCCTCTCTAACCCTCATTAGGTTAGTTAACGAACCTTTAATTTAGTTAACTAACCCTTAATTTAGTTAAACTAACCCCTAATTAAGTTAACCTAACCCTAACTTAATCTGAGTTAGGTTAACTAATCTAACCCCCACCCCTAACCCTAACTTAACCCTAGCTAACCTAACCATAGTCAACCTAGCTAACCTAACCATAGTCAACTTAATTACCTAACCCCAACTTACCCTAGTTGACTAACCCCTACCTAGTTAACCTAACTTAGTTGACTAACCTAGCCTAGTTGACTAACCTAAGCAACCTTGACTAACCTGACTTGACTTGGGCAGCCTAACATGACTTACCCCCACTAACCAGACTTAACTGACTTATGCCTCACTGACTTATCTGATTAATGTGATTTAGGTGATTTAATTAATCACTACATTAATTTTTCCATTAAAAAAATTCAAAAAATTTTCTAAAAATTCCTTTTGCCTTTTGCCAATTTTTGGGAGTTTGTCCGCTGGAAATTGCCTACCCTATAATTTCTGAAAATTCCATATTTCCTAATTTCACCTCCAAATTGCCAATAAATGTAGAAAATTCATTTAAAAATTCTTAAAAAAATTCTAAAACAATTCTAAAAATTTCTAAAAAATTCCCCTCACCTCCCTTCATCATTTTCCCTTTATTCCACCATAAATAATCACAACTTAACACCCAAAAAATAAAAATAATAAAATTAATAATAATAATAAATAAATAAAAAACTACAAACAACTAATAAAAATAAAAATAACAAAAAATCAAAAACCAACCACAATCAAATCCACACATCCGCTAAGGTGTTGTTTGTTGTTTCATCAGTGATCTTTACTTTTCCTTTACAGGATTCACTTCTTTTGGGAGACTCTTCTGTGCGCATTCCTGCATTACATACACACCCCTTCCAGGTATTTATTTTATGTGTTTTATTTATTTTCATTTCCCCCTTAATCACAAATTAATTGTTAAAATGAACCCTTTAATTCACCCACAGTTTCCACGCGCATTCGCGCTAAACACACATACTTTTTAAATTAAAAAGAACCAGCCGTCACATGAGCACGCGCTGGCAAAAAAGCGCTCCACATCACCTTAATTTGTAATCCATGAATTGCATTTAGAGACCCAGTCGGGAATCGCATAACTGCACCGTTTCACGTAATAATTGGTAATTTAATTTCTAATAAGGAACCGCCGTTTTCTTGCTAAGGTTTATCACCTAATAAAAATTCACCCATTTTTAATAATTGATTAAAATGAACCCTTCATTAAATTCATTCCCCCCTCACTGCACTTAATTCCCTTTTTAATGAACCGTTTCGTGGGATGGGTATGCGCCGTCATTAGAGTTATTTTCCATGGTCCAGTCTTGGTTTATCACAGATATAGTCTTGATATGTGTCGGATATGGTATGGTTTTGGTTTCCTGTCTTTGATACGGTTAAGGGTACGGTATGCAGTTTTTTCTTTTGTTGCCTGATACGGGGTTCTGGGTGTTTGTCTAATGCATCGCATGAAGCTTTCGGTCGCATTTGTCTCAAGGTCATGTCAAATTTTTTTAGGATGTAGTTTGCTTGGGGTTAGTAGGTCGAGTCACGTTTTATTGGTTGTTCTCTTATCCTTGGTTTTTTGCCTGTTGCTTTGCAGGCATTCTCCTTGATTGTCTGTGTTTGTGGTGTGTGTGTAACCATCTGAATGGCGCCTTCTCATGCTCCTCCCCCTATCCAGTACGTCCCATTAGTTAGTAGGGATTACTCTTCCCTACTTACTTTTGAGCCCCTCACGAAGGCGGGACTTGCTGCTTTTGTGGCCACTCCTTTTCCATTGCTTCCAGAGGATCCGTCGTTATGTGATGAGTTCCTGGCCTCTTACAACAAGAAGACAGGCGTAGTCCAAGGCATGTCTATGACTTTGACATCTCGTGGCTTAGGGAAGGCTCTATCTTTACCCTTTAAAGGAGAACCTTTTGTGACCACTCGTCAGCTCTTCTCTAATGAAGAGATTCTGAAGCTGTTGCAGAAGCAGACAAGGGAAGTCCTTGATGTTAAGAAGGTGATAAACTCTTCAGGAGTTTCCTTTTCTATGATTACTGATCCCGTATGGAAGACGATGTGTCAGTTCCTTCAGGACACGTTTATGCCTGCCAAAACACCATCCCACTATTTGTCCAAAGAGCTTTTCACAGCTTCCAGGATGGTGCTGAAAGGAGTTGCTATTGATTGGAGCACTTACCTCCTTACTAAAATGGATCAGCATTTTGTTAAAGTCACCAGGGATAATGTTACCAATGTTACATACGGATCATATTTGTCTACCTTCTTGACCTATTCAGGTTTACAGAAGACTGTGCCTCCACCTCCTCCATCAGATCCAGTACCTCCTCCTCCACCTTCAGAAGAGTCAGCACCCATTGACATTGAGGATGATGATTCTCCGCCTCCCCTGGTCATACAACGCAAACGCTTGAAGAGGGTAGCGGATAAAGCCCCTGCTGTACTTCCCTCAGTACCTATCCCTGCTACTTCTAGCAGTGAACTCCCTGGGTATCTCACTTGTAATAACCTGTTCAGAGCACATCGAGAAGGATCCTTGGAGATCTCAGTTCCTTCCCTGAACAGTCTCGTCTCAGGAGATGCCATTCCTTTCCTCTGCAAGGATATTCAAAGTTCCATTGAGTTGTCAGTGACAGCCTGTGTTCAACAGCTGTACGCATCTTTCTATGAAGAGCTCATGCAGTCCAAAGACCAGTTGCATAAGGCAACATCTGAGTTAGCTTCTGCTAAGGATACCCTAGTAGATTTATTTAAGCAAATGGAACAACAAACCCAACTGGTTGCCACTCAAAGCGATGAGATTTCTTCATTGAAGACCCAGTTATTCGAGGCTCAGTCACAGGTTACTAGCCTTTCAGAGGAGAAGAAGAGGATGTCCAGAGAAGCGAAGGAATTCCAAGCTATCTTAGATGACAAACTGTTAGCTTTACAGATGGCTAATGACACAGTGGCCAACCAAGCCTCCCAAATCCAGCAGTTGCAAGATCAGCTTGCAAAGTCCCACTCTATTCCTCCAAGCCTTCATGTTCCATTAATTCCTTCTCTTTCACAGCAGGACTTGGCTGCCCTACAGAGACAGGCTACTTTGTGCCCTCTATTCCAAGAAAAAGTGGAAAGATTGCAGTCCAGAATGGACTTGTTATGGTCTACCTTTGAGCAGTTTCAGGACTATGTCTTACCAGACCATTCTTTCTTTGTCCACTACCACTTACAGAAGTTGGTCTTCTATATGAAGCTTTCCACGATGGATTTACCTTTTCCAGAGGATGGCTGGAGTGGGGCTTGGTCTGCTGAGTTGTTGACAGAGGTAGTCAGAATGGTCTTTGAAGATTCTGTCACGTCAGATACCATGTTGATGTCATACATGTATCTACGAGGAGATTTGTTAATTCCAGATGAGGTAGATATGGCATGGTATGTGGGGGATGTGGTCTTACAGGCTGTTTTATATGTCAATCATTTGGAGTTGCGCATAGCTGATATGTTCCAAAGTTATTCCTCCAAAGTAACTGATTGTCAGGATAGTTCGTGGCATCCCATGATTGATTCGGTGGTCCTAAATCAAAGACAAAACACAGCTCCTACCTTTGCCCAGAGTACTAACCAACTGAGGATGGATCTCTTAACCTATCTTTCCAAACATAATCCATTTGATGCTACCTTCTTTGATGCCTATCATAGACGATCTCTCTTAGGACCTTCTGTTCCTACTCTTCTCTATTACCAACAAATGGCTCACCGCTATACTATATATATTTCCCTTTGTCAATCTAATTCCACAATTATTTTACCACTTCTTTTCCAACCTTCATCTTTCCCTCAAATTCCTATTTTCACTTACTGTTCCTTTATTGAGGATAGGGTATTTTCCCCTTCTCCACCCTGTCCTTCACCCCTCATAAATGTACCCTCCACATTTCCTATTTATCAGTTAACACCGTTCCTTAGTGATTCCTTACAAATTTCTGCCACTCCTTCTTTAACCTTTTCTTCCTTTTATGATTTTTCTTATCCTTCCCTTCATCCACTTTCCCTTATTCCACTACCCTCTCGTAACACTTCCATATCTCATCCACCTCAGTTGGTTAGTGACTGTGATGGGTTTGATAATCAGATTTCCAGAAGAAGGGGATGGAGTTCGGATGATTGCCTTACAGGACCGCAGATTAATTGGCCAGTAATTCCAGGGGAATGGACAGCTTCCAGTCAAGCTTATCAAAACTATGTTCATTTTGCCCAACAATATTCACAGTCTGCAGATCCCTCAGTGAGATTAACTGCTCACTTTGCTTGGTACCTGGCGTATATGCATAGGCACTCTCATAATGATTCAAAGCCTATTCCAAAGTTGTGCATGAATGTCAATGTTAGCATTGATTCCCAGCAGCTGGAGATATTGTATTTTCATGCCCTCTGTTTGCCTAGCAGATACTTGGTCCTGTTGGAAAGGATGTGCTGTCTCCAATTTTTTCAAAATCCTCCTAAAAACTTTGTAGATGAATCCTTATCTATGGATCGATTCCGACAACATCAATCTTTTAAGAGGGATCATCTTCATTGATACCTTTCCAATGTATGGTGGAAGCTTTTTAATGAAAAACTCTCTTTTTGAAGGAGTCATTCAGATGGTTGTGTTGTGTATTAGTGTTTGTGTTGTGAGTTTATTTATGTCATACGAACGTGGTGGTTTCATATTGGATTTCGTGTACGAGCTATGTTTTGGAGATTTGTAGAGATGGGGTCGTGGTTGGAGAGTTGAAGCAGATGCAAATGAAGACGAAGCAAACTCTTATATCCTTTACAAATTTGTTGTGATTTTTAGTTTGATCAGAGGTGTTAATGTATAAAGGGTTTTCCTTTCTTTATATTTTTATATCCGAAACAGGTTATAAGTTGGGGTCGTGGTGGATGCATTCTTTGTGAAAAGATATTGAAGATCAAAGTTGAGCTTTTCCCTAAACTTGTATTCCCTTTTTCCTGGGTCGCGAGGACGCTTCCTTATTAAGTGTGGGGATATGTTGAGTGTTGAAATGACTTGTTTTTTGGCTGATTTTTGTTGTTTTTGGAGAGCTGAATGGTTGATTTTATGGGATGATTGATTGATTTGGAAGTGGTTTGAGAGTGTTTTAGATGATATTGATTGTGTTTTGGAAGTTCGTGATGTTTTTTGATGGTTCTGTGATGTTCTGATAGGTTCTGAATGGTTCTGTATACCTTCTGTTTTGTTCTGTTTTGGTCTGTTTTGTTCTGATTGTCTTCTGTAAGGAGGGATGAAGTATTGATTGATGAAGAATGAGATATTGAGAAAGTTTATTGAATGGTTTGTGAGAGTTTGAAATGGTTTGAGAGTGAGTTATGAGGTTTTGATAACCTTCTGTAGGTCTTCTGTAGAGCTTTTGCTTCTGTTCTGTCTCTGTTCTGTTCTGTACTGTAGCTATTCTGGTACTGTTCTGTAGACTGTTCTGTATGCTTCTGTATGTGTTCTGTGGAATGTATGTGTGACTTTGGGAAAGTTTTCTAGCCTTGGAAAGAGGTGAATACAAGTGCAAAAGAGCTGAAAGAAGTGGAAGAAGTAGCTGCTGAAGACTCAAGAGAAGACTAGAGTGAAGTGACAGTAGTGAGCTGTGAAGAGACACTGTAGTAGCTCTGGTGACCCTTCATATCAGACATACCTCTTGGGAGGGGTATCCACGACCTAAGAGTGATTATTGAGAGTAATTTTTGAGAGATTGTAGTGAGGATATGATGTATTATTGATGGAGAGAGAGAGAGAGAGAGTCAGAGATAGCCAATTCTACTCAAACAGAGTGATTGTATATGAGAGATTGAGAGAGAAGACTATGAAGATATTGAAGATGAATACTATGTGATGTATTTCCATTCAAAGATGGTGTATTCCTTTGCTTTCTTTGTTCCATTGATGGATTTTGTGAAGACGTTGAAGAATATGGTTGATTCTATTAAAATCCGTGGGAGATCTACATGATGCTGCATGAAGATTTGTTGTGCCTGGTGTTCTTTTCTTCATTGTGATGATATGAAACATGATAAACAAGCTTGTTGATGTTACAAGATAGATTTTCTTGCAAGAGAATTCCCTTTTCCTTGGTGTTCCTCTCGGGGCTCCACTATGCTAAGAAACTGAAGTATTTTATAAGAACCTCACCAGAATGTTTGAGGCTATTCTAAGAAACTGAAGTATTTTATAAGAACCTCACCAGAATGTTTGAGGCTATGCTAAGAAACTGAATTATTTTATAAGTTGCAGACTTATATTCCCATTCCATGTGCTGCTCAAATACAATACTTTTTGCATAGGCTGGGACTTTAATATCCAGGTGCAATTGAGCAGTGTTTCTCTTGTCGACATTGATATGGCTATTACGTGAGTAGAGGAGGTAGAGTCGTGATTACAAGAAGCCTATACCTCTAGGTCAAATTGGAATCTGAGTCTAGGGGCTATAAATACTTTGGCATTGACAAATGGAGGTCAAGGGACACCCATGAGTATGTCCAATGGGAGAGGAAGCATGATTCAAAATGTTCCCATGTTGCCAGCTTCTCCTAGTAAGTATGACCATGCTTATGGTCAGTCAGATGGCTTTACCAAATGTTGGAAGCCAAACAAAAAATTCTAATATTATTCCAGGGAATCAATAGCCAATTCCCAATCAAGTGGTTAGGCCAATGGAATCATAGGTAGATTATCATGCCTATGAGTGAAGTGCCTCATATGTCCTTAGCAAAGTTAAGGATATGATGAAACACTATATTGACATGATCACCAAAAAATATAGGCAAATAACTGTTGATGTCAATTTCATTAAGAAGAAGCAGAATTTGATAGGGAGTCAATGCCCTGAAGAGGATGCCCCCTCAAGATTTAGTTGTAAGTGGTGTGGCGGCCAACATTTCCCTAGGAATTTTCCAAATGTTAAAATTGACATATGCGACAAGTCTGGCCACTTAGCTAGTACTTGTTGGAGCAAGATTAGCTCTCTCTAGAAGGAAGTAAATAGCCAAGTCCATAAACCATTGGAGCGTAAGGGAATAATCTCTAGCAAGATGAGGGATTGAAACAAATATTTCAAAGAGGGAAGGCTATTGTAGAGGAGATGCCTAGTGTTAATGGGAGTCAGCCTTATTGAAGCTGTACATGTCAATGGCACTAAAGCTTATAATCTATGGGTCATTACAAGAGGTCAAAAGAGTAAAGATGGTAACAATGATAAGGTAAAACCTATCAAGGGAAATCCTAAGCAAGATGATAAGGGAATGCAAATCCTTTACCCTAACATGGAAGGTGGACCTCTAAAAGCCATTGATAGTAAAGCTGACCCCAAGAAGGATAAGGAGTTGCCAAGGAAAAAGGCAAAGGTCAAGAAAGAGGCGCCAAAGCCTGTTCAAAGACCAAAGGAGAGAATGGTAATGGGGGAGAAGAGAGCTATCACTAACTATCATGAATTTGATTTACCAAGTTCTCTTTACGAGGTTAAGCTAGATGTAAATCTCTTGCGGTTGATTAAGGTGTCACCAGGAGTGCATGAAGAGTTTAAGAAGATTTTGCACACTGGGTATATCATGGAGCCTTTGGGCATATTGCGAGTAGGAGATGATTGGTTTGAGCATGCTGAAAAGCATTGTCCAATGGTAGCAACATATGTTGATGGCATATTAGTGGAATATGCTATTATAGATATGGGATCCTCCATCAACATTATGAGTTTGGAATTAATGGATAGGTTAGGGTTAGAAATCCACAAAGATGCCTCCACAATTCTCCGAATGGCTGGTGATAGTTTAAGACAACATGAAGGTTGCATCACTAAATTCCACATGACTGGTGCTAATGTGGAATGAATTTTGGACTTTAGGGTTATCAAGTTTGTAGGGTGGCTTAGCTATCAAGTATTGCTAGATAGGCCATGGATCTTACAAGCGGACTGTTAGGTTGATATACCCATTGGTCGGTTGATCTTTGGTAGAGGTGTCAGACGTGTAGTAGTAGATGCCTACCCTAAATCTCCTCAAAGTGAGAGAGTTTCTTTTGTCTTCATCAAAGTTAGATGCATTACATTTTCCATCTGCTAGTGAGATGTCATCAAGTGATGAATTCAAAGAGGGGTCCACTGCAGAGGATATATATCAGGAAACTTTAAATGAACCTATAGAGGCTCGCAATAAGATAAGAGATGTAGATGTAATTGAGTTGGACCTTGGGATGATGAATGATTCACGACCAATTAAATTAGGGTCCATGCTCAGCTTGGAAGAAAGGGAGGGCTATGTGTCCTTGATTTAGGAATTTCGCAACATTTTTTCTTAGAGTTATGACGACGAGTTGAGAGGTATCCCTCCTAGCTTGGCTATTCATACCATTCCCCTAAAGAAAGGTAGCCACCCATTGCATAAAAACGTAAGGCATATGCCTGTCAAACTAAGGGATTGGCTATTCGAGGAGTTGACAAAATTATGAAAAGTTGGCTTGATATTTTTGGTACAACACATAGAGTGGTGTTTAGCAATCGTTATCAAGAAGAAGAAGAAGAATCAAATTCGACTTTGCGTAGATTTCAGGGAGCTTAATAAGCAAGCGGTTAAGGATTACTATCTGTTACCATTTATTGATTATATTTTAGATCAATTAGTGGATAGAAAAATCTATTCATTTATGGATTGCATTGCTGGATACAAGCAAATGACTATTGTAGAGGAAAATAAGTCAAAAACGATGTTCATCACTGTCTTCGGTACCTTTGCATATCACGTGATGGCCTTTGGGTTATGCAATCCATTGGTTCTTAGCAAAAAACACTTTATAAGATTTTTGGTGACATGTCCCCAGAGGAGTTAAAAGTTTTTATTGATAATCTGGAGGTAGCCACTATAAGAGATAGACAGTTGATCATTTTAAGAAAATGTTTTGAGAATTGGAGACAGTTCTACATTGCTCTTAATCTACAAAAGTGCGACTTTGGGGTGCCCTATGTGTTATTATTGGGCCATGTGGTTAGTTTAGCTAGTATCGCAAGTGACGGATCCTGAAACTATAAAGGTCATAGTCTCTATGAGCTCGCCATATACTCCAAAAGAGATACATAGCTTTTTGTCATCAGTGGGATATTATCGGAGATTTATCAATGCATTGGTAGAAAGAACGTTGCCACTATGAAAAATCTATTATCTTTTATAACTATATGTTTAGTTGGAGTGAAGCATGTCAGGTATCTTTTGAGAATGTGAAGCAGGAACTAGCGAAAGTGCCAATCCTAAAAGCACTCAAAAGAGGTGAGGTCTTCTATATATTTTCAATAGCAACAATGCATAGTATTAGCTATTGTTTAGTCCAAATTTGGAATGAGAAATGGTATAATCTAATTACATTTTCTAGCCATAAATTGGAGATATCTAAAGTTATTTATACTTGTATGGAGAAATTATGCCTTGGAATATTTTTTGCGATAAAGGCATTTATGCATTATATTCTCTGTGAGAAGGTGGTATTTTTTACGAAGATAGAAGGACTTAGATTGTTGATGAATAAGTTGCAACTGCTTGACCATTTAGCAAAGTGGTTAATCACTTTGTAAGAGTTCAATTATGAGATTAAGAGTAAGCCACCGAAGTTGTAGGGCATTGTCGAATGTCTTATGGATTTCGAGGAGCCAAAGGAAATTCCAGCCGAAGGAAGGGACATCGAAGGTTTATTCAAAATTGATATAGCTTCCATCCCTTCCTAGTATGCAACTATAACGCATTATCTATCTACAGGAGAGGTTGGAGCTGCTTTGTCAAAGCTTGAGAAGAGAAACATTAAGCAGCAAAAGCACTACACTTTTCGAATATAGCCAAGCCTTGCATCAGAAAGGTGTGGATGAGATTTATCGTTAATGTGTGGGATATTTCATTGGATGGCTTACTACCCAAAAAGCTCTACATGCTGGATACTAATGGCCATCAATTTTCTAGGATGCTCTCAATTATGTTAAGCATTGTGATGTTTGTCAAAGACACAATGCCAAGGAGAATCATAAGCGATCCTTGAATCCTATTTTAGTTTCGTTACCCTTCAACAAATGGGGTATCTATTTTGTTGGACCAATAAACCCTTCATTGACTATGTGGAAGCGTTATATCATTGTAGCAATGGACTATTTTTCAAAGTGGTTTGAAGCTCAAGCAATAATGAAGAATAGCACTAAGGAGACTGCCAGTTTTATTATAGAGTAATTGTTGGCTGTTTTGGTCCACCTAAGGAGTTAGTGTCTGATCGAGGGACACACTCTTATGCTTGTCATTGGGGTGGACTTGCACCTAATTGTAGCCTGCGAAGCCATCCAGGAAACTATAGGCCTCTTTTCTAGCCACTCTCTTGAGCATGTACTCAATGTATGGTATTGGATCACTATCTCTCTTCATAGCAACGTTGACTTTCTTATAGTTAACACACACTCTAATTTTTCCATTCTTCTTTAGGATAATTACAATGGGTGAAACCCAATCTATGTGCTCAATTTCATAGATGAATCTCGCTTTTAATAGTTTGCCTATCTCCTCCTTGAGTGATGAGCATTCTTGGGATTCATAGGGTATCTGACCAGCATTGCGTTCGATGTCATGGGGATGTTATGAGTCACTACACTCAGATCTACTCCTTTCAGGTTGTCAAGGGACCAAGCGAATACGTCTATGTGCTCTTGTAGCAACACCATATTGGGGAATATGGAAATTTTCCATAAGTTTGGGACATGTGGTCAAATCTTTGGATTTGTTATAACTTGAACACTATAACTCCAAATCGTGTAGTCTATAGCTCAATAGATTCCATTTTTCAAGCACTTTCCAATGATAGGTCATGTCATATGGTTTTGAGAAACTTATGGGCATGTTATCCATGTGTCACATTTTTAGTATTCAAAAAATGGGAATTTGGAAATTTCCAAACTCACTAATATTGTGTTTAGCAATATAATGAGATCTACTTCTTCCTGCTTGGTCAGGTCATCAACTATGAAGATAGGTTAGGGCTTCTCCCCTTCTTTAGCCAGGTTGACCTCCTTGACCTTGGCAGACCCTTCTACAATTCCTTTGCTTGTCCTTGCCTCGACACCTGGCAATATCACTACTCTATCACCTTTCTTAAATTTCATGAATTGTTGTGGTAGATCTTGTAGTTTTTTTTTACTCATGTTTGACTCCTGAGATTGCCTCCTGCTTTCCTCCTTTGACCTTCTACATCTTAGGTGGATTGGTAGGTCCCCCTTGGTGCATTTGGTCTTAAGCTGACAGGGGATCTCAAGGTCACTACCTAAGCTTACTTCCAACTCAGAGTTGAACTCTCTGTCTTCACTGGAAGAGGGAGTTTCTCTTGGTGGTTGTAGCTCCAAAGGTGATTCCGTTCCACGTAGCAGTGCGACACTAGGTTGGGCGAGCCCTGCCTACCATTTGTAGTCAATCTCTCCTATGTGCTCCAACCATGTGCGATCGCACTCCATTCGCATGATTCCTCTCTCACTTCTAAGGTGCTCTCTTTTCACGGCTTGGAATCTACTTGTATTTGCTCAATATTATGTCCATCAGTGTCATACTCTATCGTGCCAATCTCTTTCTCTCTCTCTTCAATCACTGAAGGAACAATAGTCATCATACTCGTCGTCCGAGTGCTCATCATCTCCTAGGTTTCTACACTCCTCTTTCTTCTCATCTCTGACCATGGCCCAATTGTACATCAGATTCAGATCATGTACCTTGGTCCATTTCCATTTGGGTTCGTCCATGAGATCCCTGAGGGGTTTCAGATTAGCGGGTTGGGTTGCCACCTATAGCTTGTCCATCAAGTACTCTAAGATCTCGTGGAGCTTGCACTTGTCATTCAAGATGTGGAATGTGATAGGGTTGGGTCGGCTACAAAATCTTCTAGCCATCATGCATAAAGTATTGAGAGCTCATTCATGGGATTCTCAACTATCTTAGCAGTGTGCTCGCATTCCTCCTTGTTGTGTGAGAATAGTAGATCAATTGTGGCTAGCACGTGCATCCAATCCCACTCATCCTCAGGGCAAGGGATATACTTTGTTAGCGGCCCATAAGATTTCCTAACTTGAGCATCACCATTTAGCATGGTGGAGATGGTATCCAAAGTTGACTAGCGTAATCTTTCAGATAACCATCTCTACTTTTACTGGCTTCATTTGATTGCCCAAGAAGATCAAATTGTTGCCCCAGTCTTCTATGACTCGTGTGTTTTGCATCTAGGGTTGGCCTAGTAGAATGTCGTAGTCTATCCCCTTCATAACGTTGAAATCCACTGAAAAACTAGATTCCTGCAATCTTCAATGGCCAATTCTTCAGCACCCCGAATGGCCTAATTTTCATCCCATTGGCCAATGTGACATTGAACCTAGCGTTCTCAATAGGTGGGTTATCGCAGATTGCATGGCTAAGCACACTGACTCCTACCCTAGTGTCTACAATTCCTTTCCTCATAGTGTCTCTTAGCACTAGGATGGGCAAGACCACATGCATCATCTCAGTGCCTTCCTAGAAAGCATTAATATGTAAGGACTTGGGTACTGAGTGCAGTGTCAAGCTCAATATTTGAGTCACTGCATCAAGGTCATGCAAGTCAGCTGCCCCTGGCTCAATTGGTCCTTCCACCCACTGCTTCAACTCTTGCCATAGCATTGGGTGTTGCCTAAGAAAGTCTTATAAGCACAAAGTCACAGGGGTTGACACTAAGAAGGTTGCTAGTTTCCTGCTTCCCTCCTAATTCCATGCTTCTTGGCCAATGGTCCTGGCTAGTTTGCTGGCCTGTGGTGCCTACGCTTTGCCTATGTAGTGCTATGCGTGGTGCAAATGGGTCTCTTGACTTCAATCGAGTTGGCGATACTAGTATACTCACACTAGAAAGCTCTTCATGGGCTTCTCTCACCCACTCCTTGACCTTATCTATAGCTTCAAGCTGGTGCTTTGGGTTGGGGTACTCCCCAACCTTAGCACTTTCCTTTTTTGCAGTCTTCGGAGTTGATGTTTTTGCCTCTACATTTGTGACTCTTTTTCTTGTGGGTTGTGTCATGGCACTCTTTGTCTTAAGGGTGATCTTTTCCTCAGTTCTCTTCTTTCTTCACCTAAGGCTCTTTTTTCCTATTGAGGCTCCATCTAGGTTACTAGGCCTTGGCAATGATATGCCGGCTTGCTTTGAGTCATAACATGCAATAGGATGGGCATAGCCTCTCTGTCAAGTGTTTCAACTCCAAATAGTCCCAATGGCATTGTTGGAACTAAAGTAGAGGATGGTTTCCTTCTAAGGAAATCACCCAAACAGATGGGTGATTCTGCACTCTCGACATCTAAGGTCAATCTTCTATCTATTGTCTTGCTCCCTCTCAAGGCAGTGCAAAGAAATGTGTCCTGGGTGACTGCAAGTTCAACATTGGATTGGCTCTTGGTTTTGCCCTCCATGGGCCTCTACCCCTACCTCTACCTAATTCCATCATCGGCACTGGCCAATAGTCCATGAGGATGGGGTTTCCCTCTTCATTGTATGAGATATAAGGGTTCATATATGCCTCCTCATGAGTTGGTTCCTCCATGTAATGGACTGGAGCGTCAATGGGTGGGTTACGAAAGGTCTAGGAGGTGGCCTAGGGATGATTGTGGGATTAATCTCCATTCTAGAGATGACCAATTTCATGTCATTAGGTGTTGGAAGAGCCAATGAGGATTCTCTTCCGAAGAAGTTTTGTGGCTTATTCCCTAGTTCTACAGTTGCGAGTATGGAAGCCTCCTTGGTAGCCTACAATGCATGCCGTCATGGCCGATGAACGTGCCTCAATTAGCGCAAGGTCGGGACCTAGGGTCCTAACATTCTACTATTGGGAGGTGATTTTTTCCACAATGCACACACTGGACATGTGGACATGTAGGTTTCCTCACTATCTCTTGCAGCCTTGCTAGCTCTATCTTCATCTCTACTAACTCTTGGCTTTGGTTAGTGCTTTTTCCTTTATCTTGGATGCCTGGAACTGACCGTTTGCCAAATGTTGTGGTTCTCTCTTGGGATCTAGAGTTAGCATCATCTTGATTCAAGTTTCTGGAGCTTCTCTATTTCAGATGGTCGTCCACTCATATGACCTCTTCAAAGAACCTAGCTAGCATGTCTCTCGACAGGCTTGAGTTGCCCACCAAGGCCTTGTAGAGTTCATTGCTGCAAGACTGTGGAGACTGCTCTCTCAATGGGTTGTTCGTTAGTCAAGATTCTCTTAAAGAGACTCTACATGTGGGTAATGTAATCCTTGATGTCCTCCTTATCCTTCTGCTTAATGTTCATTAACCTAACTGTGAGATTGTCAGAATACCTAGCCTTAGAGAACCTCTTGATGAAGAGATTCTTGAGGTTGTTAAAGTTGTTGCACTCTGCCACGTCTAAGCTGGTGTACCATGTCCTACCCTTATCACCTAGGCGAAGGCCAAAAGCTTGTGAGTGTTGGGTGAGGTCCATGAGGCCTTAGCCTTGTAGACTTTCTTGAACTGCTCTACGAAACTATACGATGCCAGTTGGTATTTGTCTAGATTCTTCACGACTGTAGGGATTTTTGACTAGCTCTTGGAGCCCTAGGGTGACTCCTAACCCTAGGAGCAATGAGGTTGCTAGGGCTGCTACACTTTGCTCACAGATGTATTGTCTATGAGCGGCTTTGTGAGAGAAGCTTACTCAGCATCAAGTCTGACTCAAGTGCTCTCTCCCTTTCCACATTAGGTCCTGTGCAATTCCTATTGGCTAGAGTTAAAACACATTGGACTTCTCGCATCTCAATGTCTTGTTGCAACTTCCTAGTTCACTGCTCGTGGTTGTAAGCTCCTATCTTTTGTAGCACTTGTCGTGCTAATCTCCTCTCCTCCTTGAGGTCTAATATGATGTCTTCTCATGGCCTACCATGGTGGTCCATCCTGGTTTGTAAGTCATATTTGTTCACCATCTGTTGGATGTCGACTGGGAAATCTCCTAAGTCAAGCTCATCATTCTCGTGGTTGGAGTTGGATCCTAAAATGTCTGTGAATTCTTGCTCCACCAGGCTGTCGATGAGGTTAATTAAGTCGGGCAATGTTGCGCCTCCAATGGTGTCAATCTGTCAATGCCTCTAGCTTTCCGTGTTGGTTCTGTCTTGGGATCTAGCTGGGGTTCTCGATTATTATTCTTGGTTTGAGGGTCATCTCCTATTAGTGGGTTCATTCTTCTTGTTATGTCTGAGTGTGTTCCTTCTTATTACAATCAACCCTTAACTTACATCTGCTCATTGTGTGTGTGGTGATATTTTTGTGCACAATCAGGCTTTCAGCTTGCAAGTGCACTTCTAGTGACAAGAATGTGGGGTGCAAATGCAAGATGATGAATGCATCCCTTGCTCTCCCCCCATTCCATTTTTAGCCAAATATGGCTCTAAGCACAATTGATGGTCGCTCTTATGGGTTTTCTAGGGCCTCTACTACATCTCTTAGCTTGGTCAGGGAGTAATCAGGGTCTATGGGTCAAATTGGGGATCTAAATGGACAGATAGCTAGGGGGTTCAATAGTTGTCATTTTTAGGTCATCAAGTTGCGCTTTCTGTAGGTCATGAGGCTCTATGAGCCATCAGATGCATCTGGAAAGCTATCGAAAGGTTTCCCTACAATGAGAGTGCTCTACCTAGCCTGAATCTAGAAAATTTTCCTATCAGCTTCTTCTATTCTGATTTGTAGTGTTTGATTTGCAAGTGTCCGATTATCAGAATCGAACTATCTGATTTCGATTAGTCCAATTGTTCGATTGTAACATGTCCAATTTTGAGAGGTCCAAGTCTTTGATTCTTGATCGTTTGATTGTCGATGGTCTAATTATTTGATTGTTAAAATTGGAGGAGCCACATGTCCGATCGCACAGGTTGGGTGGTGTCCGGGTGGTCCGATTTTCAAAATCAAGTTGTTTGATTATCCAGAATTGGACATTCGATTCTGATTCTGGAAATCGGATCCTGTCATCAGAGCGCACCCGATTTCAACGGCCATGGTTCTAGATGAGGTGAAAATTGATTTGATGGCAATGATTCCAGGCAAGGGGCAAGGTTTATATATACTTGACATAGCTAGAAAACACCTGTATGCGACAATCGATCCATGCTTTGCCTAGAACTCTCTCTTCTCTCTCAAGCTCTCTCTCTCTCACTCGCACTGGCTACTGAGACTGAAACTCAGCCTTTACCCCCTCTTCCTTGCATTTTAACCCCTTGTTCTAGCGCATGAGTGTTGCCCTATTTGTGCTCTTGCATTGTCAATGGATTTCACCTTTTTCTCCTTGTTTTTTCCCTATTTTGGGCCTATTTATAACATCAATCCTAAAGCAATTCCCTTTGATTTCTCCATCCTATCTTACTCTAAATGCAACAAAAATCAAATCTCAAGTATTGAATGATTTATACTAGTTGCCTAATCATAAAAAACTCAAAATACATACTTGCATCAAGGATTAAACTCCCAAATCTCCTACCTACATCAACCACCGATTTGGGGATGAAACCCTACTTTGACATTTGATTTGAAGTGCACAAGTGCTCAATCTCTCGTCCTGGCAATGGAACCAAAATGAAGTGGGAGCTCATGCTCTCGATCACCAAGACGCACGGACTGCTTATTGTTTCAAGTGTTTCAAGTAAGCTCTAATGGCTATATCTCACCTAGCTAATGCGCCTCCAAACCTACAAGTGTAGTGAGCTTACCTTGATGCCCAAATGAGTAGTCTCCTCCCTCAAGCACTTCGGTAGCTCCACGATCCATGATGAGAGCTCAAGCAAGATCAACCCTCTACCATCAAGCTCCATGTACCATAGTCACATGTGCAAGAAAAGAGAAGAGAAGAGAAGAAGAAGAAGAGAGGAGATGATGGAGAGCTTCTCCATCCTGGTCTCTCACTCTTACACACTCACTTTCTCACACTCTCACACTCCCTCTCTCACACACAAGCACAAGCTAAAGCAAGAGGAGGAGAAGAGAAGAAGAAGAGAGGTACTTTTGCCACACACCAAGAATTTTCTTCTCATTCACTTTTTGAGTTTATATACAAGCCCTAAATCCTTTGGAAACCCATCCCCTTTTTTACATGATCGGGCATCTTGCCAAGGTCCTCTTTTTCTATTTCCTTCTATTTACCTTATCCCTTCACTTATGCCCATCTAGATTTTACAATTTGCACATGAGGGAGCCTGGACCTCTTTTACAAAATTTTAGGGATGTCTTTCATTTAAACTTGCGCCTTCCATCTTTTGCATTTTTCTAAGATTGCTCTTGCGCCTTTTGCCTTTTTTCCTTCTTGTTGACTTCATTGGGTCTGCATTTCAGAATTTCTTGGATTTGTTTTTCCTTTTCTTGTTTCTTGTCATGTATTGGGGTTAATAGGTAGGGAATAAGAGAATGAAATCACTTCATGACCTTCGAGCTAAGAAATATAAATTTGTGAAGGGTCAGTTGGTTGGTGCTATATTATGATGCTCATCGTGAGCTATTTCTTGCTAAACTAGAACCCAAATGGGATGGGCCATATAAAATTGTCCGTATAGGAAAGAATGGTTGTATAACCCTTTTAGCAAACTTGTAGGGGGTAGAGTTTAAAACTAAGGTAAACTTTAATAAGTTGAAGGCTTACTATGTGTAAGGGGTTGACGTTGGGCTTGGTGCTTGTGCAGGTCCTTCAAGATTCAACTTTAACTTGCAATAGGTACCAAGACAATCAGACTCCAATGACCATTCATATTTAGAGTAGCATTACCACCAAGGTTGAGTGATTTGGTGGAGTAAAGGTTATCAGATTATTGAGTGGCAAGATGGATCTTTCACGTGGAATATTAAGGTCTACTACCATTGTCAACGGATTCTTATGACGAGTATTTCTATCAAGTTCAGTAAGGAAGGAGGGATTGTTCCTATTACACATCCTCTCTCTTGGCTCAACTTTGATAATCATAAGTACAAGTGAACTGATCAATATGGCGTGGCCTATCAATGAAGAATGGGTCTATACTTTGTATTTTGATGGAGCTTCTAGAGGGCTCGCTAAGCATGCAAGTGTTGGTGTGGTCATCAAAGATCCTCAGTGTAGGGTTGTTATGAAAATGTGAGAATATCATGGCATTGCTTTTATGAATAACATGGCAGAATACAAGGCCCTAATAATGGAACTGAATGTAGCCCGATGTGGTGGTATTCATTGGTTATTGGTCAAAGGTAGCTTACAACTAGTGATCAATCAATTGAATGGGACCTATAGTGTGAGCGATCCTATTCTACAAATGTATCACTGGACAACCTTGGATACAATGCATCTTTTTAAGGAAGTGTACGTGCCAACTTATTCCCCGATAGTGGAGTCACTTTGCAGATTCCTTGATGAATTATGCTTTTGTTGAGGATATCTTTTTCAATTGTGGTCATGAGGTGCTCTTACAATTACCTCCTAATATTAGTTCAGGGCTAATTCTTGGGGATTTCTTGCTAACATGTCCTATTTTGGCCACCACTAGTTAGTGTGGATTATGAGTTAGGTGGCAGTTGATCACCTTCCTATTCTATCATATGGACACATAGGATTGTTTATCATCATATTCATCAGACACCCCTTGCTATGTATGCAAGGGGCCTAGCCAACAACCTGATGCACTTAGTATAGGACCAAATGAGTCCTCATCTTGGTCGATTTTATGCTTTAGAAGAGTTATGATGGGACCAAGGGTTTGGGTTTAGCAATATGCTACTGAATGGTTATTTCATGAATCATTTTGTTGAGCCAAGAGTGTCAAGATTGTGGGAGAGAAGGAAGGAGTCTCACTTGTAGCTTTCTTGCTTGCACAATGGGGGAAGACACACAGAGGTGGAGGCTGAAAACTGCTTTCCTCTTCTTAGTTGTGTAAGCCAAAAGAACTCAAGTACAAGGAAATAGAAAAACCCTATATATGGGTCTCAAACCAAACTCAACTAACTAAGGTGGCATACTAACTTAGCCACGAACTAGAGTAGATAAGGATAGTTGTCATCTAGCTATTATTCATAAGCGGTGTACCAACCGCATTTGCAACTGACAAGTCGGTGACATAAATACACAATGGTCACCCTGGCGTATCACGAGTGGAGCTCGATATCTCAACACTCCCCCTCGAGCTCAATCCCAATTCCTGCACACCAAGCAGGTCTCTGAACTTGCGCAGCTTCTCTGCGCCCAATGCCTTCGTGAATATGTTAGCTACCTGATCCTCTGTGCTGAGAAAAACTAGATCAATAAGACCTAGTAAAACCCTCTCCCACACATAGTGATAATGCACCTCAATATGCTTTGTTCTAGCATGATAGACTGGGTTATTTGCCAAGTGTATATTACTCATGTTGTCACAATAAATGACAACTGGCCCATCTGTAGGCTGATGCATATCATAAAGTAGCTTATGCAACCAAGCTACCTCACATGCAGCCATTACTGCACCCCTGTACTCGGCCTCGGTGCTCGACAAGGCAACTGTAGGCTGTTTCTTGCTGCTCCAAGTGACTGCAGCACTCCCAAAAGAGAACATATATCCACTGGTAGATCGTCTATCAGAAATACTACCAGCCCAATCAGCATCAGTGTATCCATGCAGCTGTATTTGAACCCCAGTCTCATAAAATAGTCCATACTGCAATGTGGACTTCACATACCTGAGTATGCATCTAGCCGCATCCAAATGCGATTTCCTTGGAGCCTGCATAAACTGACTTACCAATCCAACAGCATAGCTCAAATCTGGCCTGGTAATAGTCATATAAATCAAGCTTCCTACTATGCGTATGTACATAGTAGGGTCTTCCAGAAGCTCACCTACATCTGCGCTCAGCTTCACATTCTGCTCCAAAGGAACTGAAATAGGCTTACAGCCTGTCATCCCATATTTGGACAACATGTCCAATCCATACTGCCTCTGCAAGAGCTGTATCCCACTTGGTGATCTAATCACCTCAATGCCCAAGAAATAACGCAGCTCTCCCAAATTCTTCATCTCAAACTTCTGCTTCAATAGCATTTTCACATGAAGGATATCTTCATCACTGTCACCTGTCATAATCAAATCATCAACATAAATGACAAGTAGCATAATACCTTTCTCTGTTTTTCTCACATAAAGTGAGAAATCTGCCTTGGAAATCTAAAAGCCAATAGTGACAAGATACTGTCCTATCTTGTCAGACCATGCTCTAGTTGCTTGCTTCAAGCCATACAAAGCTTTCTTCAACCTGCAAACAAACTCAGGATGAACAGCATGCACATAACCTGGTGGCTGCTCCATATAGACCTCTTCTTGCAAATCACCATGCAAGAAGGCATTCTTTACATCCATCTGATGTAAAGACCATCCCTTTGATGCAGCCATAGCAATGACTGCTCTTACGGTTGCCATCCTTGCAACCGAACTGAATGTTTCTTCATAGTCAATGCCATATGTTTGTGCATACCCTTTGACTACTAATCTTGCCTTGTATCTGTTTACAGAACCATCTGCATTGTGCTTTCACCTTATAAACCCACTTACAGCCAATTGCATTCTTACCTTTAGGCAAAGGTACTAACTCCCATGTAGCATTTGCTTCCAAGGCATCCATTTCTTCATCCATGGCTTTCTCCCATTTTTCTTTTCCCATGGCTTGCTCAAAAGAAGTGGGTTCTGGTTCCTGTATCACTTTGACCATATATGCATAGTGAATGGCCGTAAATCCATCATATTTCAGCCTATCCACAGGATACCTAGCTCTCGTAGACCTGCGCAAAATAGGTTCACTCCCAGGTGCTCTCAAAACATCCCTGGTCTTCCTTACTCCAGGTGTAACAATAGAAGGAATACCCAACTCATCATCAATGCTCTGTTCTGAGCCACTGGATTCACCATCCACATAAGAGTGACCTGCATTCACATCAAACATGGGCTGATCAACCTTCTTTTTCCTTTTCGTGATACTTGCATACCACTATCTGCATTGCTTTGAGAAGATTCTCCTGATCTCAATCTGCCTGTCCATGGCGAAGAATGTGAACCACTGCTAGAGGATGCTCCAGGTCCACTAATATTTTGTGACTGCTGCTGTGAATTCTGTGCAGCATTACCATTTTGTGCATCTACATCATCAATCACATTTACTGGTTTATACCAGCTACTCATCTCATCAAAAACAACATCTCTGCTCACTGTAAACTTACAAGTAGAAGGGTTATAGCATCTATACCCTTTTTGCTGCAGAGAGTAACCAATAAAGATGCACTTCTCAGCTTTTGGATCCAACTTGGATCTCAACTCATCTGGCATATGTACATAGGCAATGCAACCAAAAATTTTCAAATGAGAAATATCTGGTTTCCTACCAGTATACCTCTCCTCTGGAGTCATCCCATGTATTGCTGCAGTGGGAGTCCTGTTCATTATGTAGACTGCTGTAGCAACTCCTTCAGCCCAATAAAAATCTGGCAGGTCTTTTTCATTGAGCATGGCACGAGATACCTCTCCAATATGTCTGTTTTTTCTTTCTGCAATTCCATTTTGTTGTGGGGTATGACTGCATGAATATTGCTGCTTTATGCCATGCTCCTGCAAGAACCTTGCAAACTCATTTGAGAGGTACTCTCCCCCTCCATCTGACCTTAGGCATTTTATTTGCAAACCTGTTTCTTTTTCAACCATAGCTTTAAGAGTTTTGAAATGCCCAAAAACTTCACTTTTCTTTTTCATAAAATACACCCAAACTTTTCTGCTATAGTCATCAATAAAAGTGACAAAATAATGACAGCCTCCAAGAGATGCAGCTTTAGTAGTCCACACATCAGAGTGTATTAATTCCAATGGCTTCTTACTCTCTTGAACATGTCTAGGAAATGGTTTCCTTGCCTGTTTTCCAAACTGACAAGCTTCACATATCTTATGCATTTCTGCAACCTTGAATTTGGGCAATCCTGCAACAATGTTTTGGGTCTGCATTGATTTAAGTCGTTGTACATTAACATGACCAATGCGTTTATGCCAGATATCAATATCTGCAACTACACCGGTCCCATGTGCAAACATTGCTGCACTCAATTCAGGCGTGTCTGCATCCAATGTAAACATTCTGCCCTTCTTCTTTCCTTTTGCTATCAAGCGACCTTTATTTTTCATATCCTCAACAAAGCATCCATGAGGATTAAATCTGACCTGCAAGCCCTGTTCAACCATTTGACCAACAGAAACCAGATTCTTGGTGATATTCGGGACATGAAATACATCGGACAGGTATTTCTTTTTCCCATCCTGCATAGACAAAGGAATTTTTCCAATCTGCACAATCGGATGTGCAGTATCATCACCAGTCTCCACAAATCCTAGTTTTTCCATTTTCCTTGCATCCTCCATCCATTCTGCATGACCTGTCATGTGGTTTGACGCACCTGAGTCAACATACCATACATCGTTGCTTTCTTCTGCACTTGTCACAGAATTGTTCATGTGCTGCACCATAAACAAATGCTCATTTCTGTCATCACCCTGTCTACTAGAAGATGCATAATTTCCTTGTTGCAGTTTTCCATTCATGATGTCATTCTGCTTTTTGTAGCAGTCTTTAGTCATATGACCCATTTTACCACAATAGTAGCATTCAACATTATTGTTTGCATTTTGGCCTCTTTGCCATCCACCACGACCTCTTTGGCTCCCCCTGCCTCTAGAGTTACCACGTCCTCCTCCATAGGACTGGTTTTCTTGAGTTTGCTGCATATTCTGATTTCTACCACGGCCTCCAAATCGGCCTCCTCTACCTCTGCCTCTACCTCTTCCAGCATTTGAGTAGAATACAGTTTCTTTTGAAGTTCCTCCTGAAGAAGATGCACCACCATTTCTCTGCTCCTCAGAAATTAGAAGGGCAATCAACTCCTCAAAGTCAGGAAATCTTTCACGAACTGAAATGGATGTCCGAAACTGTGCATAATCCTTTCCTAGACCATTCAAGGTCACAGAAACTAAATCATCATCTTCCACTGGCGACCCAATGGAAGCAAGTGCATCTGCAATCTTCTTCACCTTCATGTGGTAGTCATTGATGCTCATATTTTCTCTTTGCACATTGTGCAACTCTTGCTTGAGCTGCATTTTCCTGGCTTGCGTATTTGTGCTATACATCTTTGACAGAGTATCCCATGCCTCCTTTGGCGTACTTGCATCCTGAATATGCACAATCATAGAGTCTGAAATGCTGATAGATAGCCAGTACATAACTTTCCTGGCTCTCTCATGCCATGCTTTAAATGCCTGCATTTGCTGTTGATTGGGAACATCAGGAAGAACTGGTTCTTCTTCATTTCCTGCAACAAATTCCCAATATCCTTTTCCCATAAGGAAATTCATCATTCTAAACTTCCATGCTTGGAAGTTGTTCTTGTCAAGCTTTTCAGTGACAATCTGTGAGAGAGAATCAGACGCCATTACAGAACACTACAAAAAATTCTGTCACTGCAAACAGCACAGCTTCAGCCTCACAAAAGCAAATCTGCAAAACTGACGAAAGTGGTATTTGACCACACAGTCACTTCCTAGTGACGATTTTGCATCAACAGGAAACATGGATGATTCTGTAACTCCCAATGTCTCTGCGCACAAGCATACGATGCAATTTCTAAAGAAACTTTTCACCGACCTGTAGAACAGTGGCTGCACAGCATAAAACTGGGCCTTTTCCTGAGTGCGTGCAGAAAACTTCCGCCTCCAAAACAGGCCCCGAAATGGCCTCAAATAAAAAAAACAAGGTCACCAAGGGCTAAAGCCCTTTCCCGCAGCATATACTGCCCTCTTGCTTCACCGCGAAAGGCGTCTCAACCTGAGACAATGCACTCCTGCAATTTTTGGCTGTGCTACCTGCAGAGATCTGCTCCCAAAACAAAAAATGAAAGCAACACTGCTCCTCTTACCAGACCACCGCGAGCTTGGCTTGCTTTCTTGAGCTCCTTACCACGAACAAGGCTCTGATACCATGTCAAGATTGTGGGAGAGAAGGAAGGAGTCTCACTTGTAGCTTTCTTGCTTGCACAATGGGGGAAGACACACAGAGGTGGAGGCTGAAAATTGTTTTCCTCTTCTTAGTTGTGTAAGCCAAAGAGGAAACCACTTGTCGACCGAGTGTCAAGACCCTAGGTCAAGACCTTGCGCCAACTGCGGGAGGTTCGGCCACGACGACGCACAATGCAGACTACCAAGAAGGTTTCCATACTCGCAACCCTACGGCTAGCCTTATCTAGCTAACAGGCCACAGCCATTCTTCGGAAGGGGAGCCCCATTGGCTCTACCCGCGCCTAACGATATGAAACCCGCCATCCCTAGAATGGACATAAATCCCACCGGCATTCCTAGACCGCCTGGTCCTTATGTGACCCACCCACCAAGCGACGCCCCAGTTCATTACGTGGAGGAGCCAAATGATGAAGAGACCTACGTATACCCTTACGTCTCGCATGACGACGAGGGTAATGCGGTCCTCATGGATTATCAACCCGTGCCGGTGATGGTGTTGGGAAGAGGATGGGGTAGAGGCCTAGGAGGGCAGCCATAGGATCCAGTCACTTGTTGGACTTGCGGACACCCCAGTCATGTCTCATCACGCTGCCTTGAAAGAGAGCAGCAAAACAGGGACAAGGCTTATCAAAGGTGCGCAGAGTGCGGAATCATCCATCTTTTCGTTGATTTCCCAAAGCGGAAGCCATCCTCTAGCGTAGCTAATTTTCCGTCCGTCCCATTAGGGTTGTTTGGTGTCGAAAACCCCGATGGGGAGGCCACACCTATTCCCTTATGGAGCTATGACCCGAGCCCAAACCAAGCAGGCCGGCATCTCTCTGCCAGGACCTAGCAACCTGGACGCAGCCTCAATAGGGAAGAAAATCCGCAGGAGAAAAAAGAAGAGGTCAGACGCTAAGGTCGCATTGAAGACCGAGAGTGCTACGACTTTAACTACTGGGAAGAAAGTCTCAGACGTGGAGGCAGAGACTTCAGCCCCTAAGACAGTCGAAAAGGGAAGCCCTAAGATAGGGGAATACCCGCACCCCAAGCGACAATTGGAGGCCATAGAAAAGGTGAAGGAATGGGTGAGGGAGGCTCAACAGCACCTCAAAGAGGCTGAACCCATTACGGAAGACGAGATCAATGATCTCTCCAGCATAAGCACGCCAATGTCACCGCCTCAACCTAAGTCGGCCGAGGCTACTATGCCACAAGCAGTGCCATTGAGACCAAGTGTAGACGTAACAGAGCCACAGATCAGCCGCGGCCATTGGCCCGGACAGTCTAGGTTAAAGGAGGGACGAGTATTTAGCAACCTCCTGACCACACTAGTGACCACCCCTGTAACATTTGGCCTGGGAAATCTGCTTAAGCAGCACCCTGCCCTATGGCAAGACCTTAGGCAGTGGGTTGAGGGCTCACAAGAGCAGGTCACGGTAGACCCTCAAGACCAGGATGCAGAAACACAATTGCCCAGCCTCACACTGCACTCTGTACCTAAATCTTTGCACGTCAACGCCTTTTGGGAAGGCTCTGAGATGCACGCAGTCCTGCCGGTCCTAGCCCTGGGTGACGCAACAAGGAAGGGAATCATAGACACGGGAGCCAGGGTTAGTGTGCTTAGCCACACGATGCTGTAGTCTTGGGGAAACCCGCCTGTTGAAGCTGCTAGGTTTAACGTCACGCTAGCAAACAGTATGAGAGTGAAACCATTCGGGGTCTTGAAAAATTGGCCAATGAAGATTGTAGGAGTCTAGTTCTCCTTTGACTTTATAGTCATGAAGGGAGTGGACTACGATGTCCTATTAGGCCGACCCTAGATGCGCAACGCTAGAGTCATCGAAGATTGGGGTAACGGCTTGATCTTCCTTGGCAATATAACTAACGCCGTACGAATAGAAATGGACACTTGGAAGACCTCACCGGTCGACCTGGACGCCATCTCTGCTATGCTCAAAGGGAACACTCAGGTCAGGCAGCCCTATGAGTCCTTGACCAAGTATATCCCACACCCAGAGGATGAGCGGGATTGGATGCACGTCCTCGCTACAATTGACTTTCCGTTCTCTGACCAGGAGGCATACGAGCAAGCCATCAAAACGGTCGGCAAGGCGAACGGAACACTTCCTACGCCACTCTACATGATGGCAGCAAGCCCCCATAGAGGGCTTGAGCCTGTTACCTTCCAAGTGCCTTCCAACAAAAGGGAACTCCAGGGAATATTGGAGTACTTAACAGGCTAGCAGGCAACTCAGCTACCAACTTCAAGCCGCTCCAGGATCTCTTGGAGGAGCCCGAGTGGAAGTGGACCAGGGTGCACGAGTTGAACCTCATGTATAACTGGGCCTTGGTCACCGACCAACGAGATGAGGCAGAGCAAGCCTTGGGAGACGATGAGCAATCGAGCGATAAAGATTCCTGTGATGAATACGAAGACTGCCAATCCTTCGGTGATGAAAGCGAGGGTGAAGTGGATACCATAGAGTACGACACTGAAGGATGAGAAATTGAGCAGATACGAGCAGACGCCAAGCCGCAGAAAAAGTAGACCTTTAGAATGGACCAAGGAGTCATGTGTATGAAATGTGATCGTGCTTGGTTGGAAGGCATAGGAGCCGTAGACCTTGAGCAAGCTGACCTAGCCCAACCAGGAACGACATCAATGCTTAGAACCGAATCGCCATCTGAACTGCGGCCACCAGGGGAGACCACCTCTTCTAGTGAAAACGGAGGGATTAACTCTGAATTGGAAGTTACTTCTGATAGCGACCCAGAAATCCCTAGGCCACCCATGACCAGACGCACCAGGGGGGACTTACCTGTCCACCTGAGGCGCAGATGATTGCGGCAGGATGAGGCAAAGCATCCCAAGGATGCACGATCAGAAGAACAAAGAAAGCCGCAAGACCTCCCTAAACACTTCACTAAATTCAAAAAAGGGGATAGGGTAGTGGTTCTGCTAGGTGCCAAGCGCCAAGGGCAAACAAGCAAACCAATCGAAGGGCCATCCAAGGTCAAGGAGGTAAACGTAGCCCGGGAAGGGGAAGTACCCCGACCGGTGTTCATTGCCGAGGACTATTGACTCTCCAACGCTGACATCGTGGAATGAAACCCCCTCGCCTTGCCATGACGCGGCGCCTCCTCTCCTCGTCACGATTGTCTTTGCGTACGTCGTGCCTGGTCCCTCCCTCTACCTCGCTTTCACGTGATACCCCCTCCTCACGATGCGAGGTTTTTTTGGGAGCGGAGGGTGTGGAAGTCCAACTTTTCCTAACATTTTCCGTTAACATTTCCTTTGAGGAAAGCTCTCGGCTAATCGAGGCCACCCTTCCGTAGGACAGACCCATTGGTTACATCTACACGCTTCCCTCAGGGGTTGTTTTAGTTATCTAATTACCTACCACATTATGTTTGACACATAAAAATAGCTTCCTTAATTAACCTATTAATCACAGGTTCCTTTACGTAATTTAGGGCACTGATACGAAAACAAGATCAAACACTTCCTTAACTTATCTTCGGATTAATGTGTGTCTCCCGCCCATACATGAGAGTTAAGTGTTCCTTTCTGCCTTTCAGAAAAATCCTTCCATCTCCCGGCAACAAAACTCGAAGGTTTATTCTACCAAGATTCCACCTTGTAACTAGTATTGAGGCCTTGACATCCCATCTTGAGTCACATAGAACACTTGTGTAGGGCCCAGAGGCATTGGGATTTATGGCCAGAGCCCCCACTGGCACCCAAGCGTCCTCCTACGCCAATTAATTTTCACGGAGAGACCTCTCGTGGTGGGTTCGGTCAACATTCCCAGCACGGATTCATAACCCGCTTGGTTAGGGTTTGGCGGTTCGCGGGGGGTGAGCTTGCAATGGAGCCATAATGAGAGAAGGGAAGGATATGAATGAACTAGAGGAGAGAGTTGACAAGGTGCCTATAACGGGTAGCATCGATTGGGGGATCATTCACAATAGATAACTTGGACTCTAGGTCCAGAGAAATGAAAATACCATTTGTAGAGTGATATATTGGACAAGGCATCATAGACGACTTACCGGACGCACACCTATTTAACCTATCTAGTGAAAGGGACTTGTTTAGAGCCAACTTGCTAGGTTGACGACATAGTCCAAGTGCTTGAGCATGGACTACCTAAAAGACCTATTGAGAAGGCACAATTTAGGTGACTCATCCTTAAAAGGCAACCCTATCAGTTGATAGTAAGACAACTCTATAGGTTAGGGCACAATGGCTTGTTGCATAGATGTGTATGCGAACATGAGATGCATGATGCACTTGCAAAAGCACAGTACGGAATTACAGGAGGGCACTTCAACAGAGACACGACAGCGCACAAGGTGTTGCAGCCTCAACTATGGTGGCCTACTCTTTTTCGAGATGCAACATCATTTGTGAAGCACTACGACGAGTGCCAACGGACCAAGGTACCAGTTCACAAGGAAAAAATGGAGCTAAGCCTAATCATTGCCAGACAATCATTCAAGAAATGGAGAATTGACTTCATTGGGCCAATTAGTCCTACAGCACGGTACTTGTAGGCCAAGCACATCCTCGTTGGTATGCTATATACTATCTCACCAAGTGGGCAGAAGTGTAAGCAATGAGAAGAAATGATGCTCGAACCACTGCTAAATTCCTTTAGGAGAAAGTGATCTCATGCTTTGGCTGCCCCATTGAACTAGTTAGTGATCATTGCATGCACTTCATTAATGAATTGATCAATCACCCCATGTCGACCTTTCTAATCCTCCATCAAAAATCCTCACCCTACTACCCTCAAGAAAATGGCTAGACTGAGTCTACTAATAAGACCTTAGTGAGTGTCTTGACCAAAGTGGTCTCTGCCCCGTGCGGTGACTAGGACAACAAACAGATGGCAGCCTTGTGGGCCTATTGAACAACCTATAAAATAGTGGTAGGATAGACTCCCTTCAAGTTAACCTACGGGGCTAAAGCCATTCTACTTGTAGAGTTCCTTGTCTCGAGCTTGAGAAAAGTCACCCAAGAGAGATGGGATGGAAAGGAAGCATGGACTGACCGCATGATCAAACTAGAACACTTATAAGAGACTCAACTTCTAGCCATCCATGCATTGATTTGTGAAAAGGCATGTCGCAAGACTTGGTTTGATAAGCACGTCAAGTAGCAAGAATTCGAATAGGGTGACTTAGTGTTGTTGTACTCAATAAAAGGCCACAAACAGAAAATGAAGTTCAAGGGATTATGAACTTTTCAAGTCTGCACTATCAACCGAACTAGCAATGTAGAGCTCGAGACCCTAGATGGAGAGGGCATAGGCTTCTTCAACGAGAGTCGCATAAAGAAATACTACCCTCCCACACATCCACTGCATGAGCCTCCCATGCCAGAGCCCCCTGTGAAATTTTGAGTTACCTCAATAATGGAAATCGAGGAGGAAGATGAGGAGGCAGTAGCACCGACTTACTTGTGCATAACAATCACTCCCCAATAGACACATACCTTCAGCACATTGATCAATGAGGGAGCTAATTTCAATATCTTAACTCACGACCATTGGACTCAAATTGGTAGCCCACAACTACAACCTACCAATGCCAAACTCACACCATTTGGGGATCAACCATATGCTCTTCTAGGAAGTTGCAAAGTAGCAACCTCTGTCAAGTCTAAAAGCATGCCCATAATCTTTTATGTGTTGTCGAACACAAAAGATGTTGGTCAAAAATTGTTGTTAGGACGCTCATTTAAAAAACAAGCACACTATAATGTCGATACAACTCATGACGTATTCATTTTGCTATCGGCAATGTAGAAATGGTCATGTCTTTCAACAAGGGCAACACGGCTCCTTCAAAGCTCACAAGGCCACCGATAGAGAAACCAACCACCGACTCTAAGGAGGGGGGTCGAGATTTGTCACAACCTACCATGCCACACCATCAACATGTTGCTAAGATCAAAGATAAGGCCCCTAAACCACAGTTCAAGTGGGTACCTAAACATCAAGGACTGTCATCTAGGAGAATGCAATCACGACCTTACAAGTATAAGTACTCACACTTGAGACCTAGAAGGCAAAGAAGAAACTATAGGCACCATCGAATAATCAGCAATGGGTCGCCAAGACCTTGTTACAAGAACAAGGCTATTATGAGGGAAATGCCTGGATATGGGTGCCAAAAGCTAAGTTGGCGAGCAACACTATTCAAGCACCACCCTCAAACCCAACTATACATAGCCTCATGACAGAAAAAAACTAAGGCCGCAAAAAGCTCAAGCTTCAAAGCCCATAGAGCCCAACACCATTGACCCAAAACATCAACGAGTCTATTGACTGAAGCGACATCTTGATGACTCCAAACCAACTCAACCCAACACTATTAGTGCTACTCAAGCCTCATAGACATCTAGCAGTACAAATTCAAAATCCCAAATGAAGCCTAGCGCACGAGAGACCAAACCGCACAATCTGGAGCAGCCCCAAACGCAGACGTCAGCTGTTGAGCTGTCAAGTCCAATCAAACCCCAAACCCCAGTAGGCCTTAAACCTTCTTACAGACAAAGTTTGCATCTTATCTTGGCCATAGACTTAGCTAAAAATATAGGGGATGACTTAGTTGGTTTCTTTTGGCATTTGGATGCCACATTTACCACACTTGCTAAAACTTATGACCGATTAGACATAGGTCTCTTAGACAAGCCTTTAGCAAATGGAGGTACGCATGATGCCTTGCTCATGGGAAGAATCATAATTTGTGTTCATCAAGGCTCCCCAAGCAGCTGAGAAACTCATAGACATTGGGATTACCGTGAACAAGCATGCAAGCAGTGCCTCATTACATCTTATGCCAAGGGCATGGCCTTTGCCACCGACCAAGAGATCATAAAGCTGAAGTAGCCAGCTGCTAAAGACTCCTCTTTCTTGCAGTACTAGTATGCTCTCACACTCCAATGGGAGCAAGAAGGCTACCAAATCATGACCAATGCTGAGGAAATACTTGCAATCAAGACCTCAAAATATGGCCCAACTTATGTAGCCCCAACCTCCTATAGAGTGTTGACCACCATCCGCAACCATCCCCTCGAAGAGCACATCATGACTCACCCCTATTTAGATCGCATATTGACCAAGGAGGAACTACACATTGCCAACTGAATAGACTTTGGTGATTTTCTCATGGATGTCCTCACTTACCTACATAAGCATCTGACCTGTCGACATGGATTGTTATGCTCAAATGGACTACAACTTGAACTTCAAGGCTTGGCTCATGCAAAGGTGAAACACGGTGAGCATGTGCTGAATGGCTTTAGAGGAGGGGTCTTGACAGCCATCATTAGAGAGGCCTTGGGGGAAGCACAAGAAGATGAGGAAGTCATCAAGACGCCACACAGGTCACCTTCATGCCAAGAGTAGGAGCAATCTAGCGAGAAGACTGTGAGTGAGACAAAGAAGGAGAGAGGTAAGCACAAGCTAGTCGAGGAGGGGCCAAGAAGGCGAAGAAAAAGGCTCCACATAAGAAGGCCAAAGAAGAGAGCAGGAACAAAAAAAAAAGAAGATCTGCTAAGAGCCCAAAGTGAGTCCAAACGTGTCAAAGAAAGAAGAAAGAGAAGAGAAAAAGAGGAGACGAAAAAAATAAAAGAGGAATCTAGGAAAGCTGAAGAGGAGAGGATGAGGAAAGTAGAACAAGAGGCCGAGGAGCTAAGGAGGAAGGAAGAAGAAGACATAGCCCTGGCCATTCACCTCTCAGTGGAGCAGCCTTCAAGGGAAGAAGAGCTAGCGGCCATGAGCCCTCATGGAGAAGAACACCTAAGCACGAGCTCCCAAGTACCCAAAGACATGCCACCCCTAGTAGCCGAGGACAAGGGCAAGGGTCTAATTAACCCCATCCCACCGGTCCTAGTGCCCACCACCCCAATCTTTGCACCTACCCAAGGCTCTTCTACCATAGTAGATGCCAGCAACCTAGTGGCCTAGGTATAGTTTCTAGTTAACAAATAAATAGTTCAAGGTGGAAGTGGAGGGACCCTAGTGACTAAAAAAAAAAGACTGACAGCTGTGCATATACAGAGTCTAGACAGGACCCCAAAAGTCAGAAAATAGAAGCATCCACAATGACTACTCCTGTAGCGCTACCATCGTCTACTCATTACGATGAATATGTCAAGGAACTCCTGTCACAGCTAGAAAGGGTAAATGAAGAAAAGAAAATTGCTATTGTTGAGCTCGAGGCCAAAAAAGAGGCCATGGCAACCTTCCAACTAGAGAAAACATGACAAGTGGCAAGCTACCAAAAGGAAATAAATGAGCTGAAAGCAAGGCTCAAGGCTAAAGAAGGAGAAGAGGATAAGTGGCAAAAGGGGCTTGAGGAAGAGCATCAAGAGCTGATTGGCTTGCAAAGGCAATACAAACTCCTCATAGTGCAGAATGAAAAACTGATAGGGCAAATGGACAAGATCCAACAAGCCATGGATCAACTTGCAGCAGAAGAATCATCGAAAGAACTAGAAGAAAGGGGAGGAGCATAAAAAACAAATGGATGAAGTAATAGGTAGGCTGATGATGGAAATGGAAGAGCAAGGGAGGTTAGAGAGAGAGAGAGATCAAACACTTGAAGGAGAAGGAGACAATAACTAAAAAGTGGAAAGTGCAAGAATCAAGCATAGTGGCCCTAGCACAAAGATAGAGTCAGAGCCTAAAGGAGATGCAACAAAATTCTAGAAGCCCAACAAGGTGCCTTAGCACTTTAATGGATGTCACACAGTTAAAGGATAGGAGAAAGACATTGAATCACTAAATAAAAAGCTAGAGATTTCTCAAAGAAGAATAAGGTATGGGTTGTGTGCTCAATTGCAAGAAGAGGGGACCAGCCTAAGCCGACAAGATCAAAGAGATTATTTGCTAAGGGTAGGGCTAACGGTCAAAGAGGTTGACCTACTAAAGCTTCAAGGAAGGATAATTGCAAAATCCAAGGAGTGAAGCTGAAAGGCAGAGGCCACTCCCAAAATTCTGGCTGGAGTTTAAAGTGGGATAGCCAGAAGAGGAACTAGGACCACAACCTCCCTCTCCACAACCAGAAATGCAACATGAGGTGGACACCACTACTAAGAGAAGAGCAGAACTCAAGAGGAAAAGGGTGAAGATATTGGAGCAAGCAAAAAAGCCCAACCAACAAGAACCCCTAAAGCATCCATTCCACCACAAGTGGATTTCTTCCCAATGGATTGGAATGCAGATGTCATAGTATGGGAGTAAAAAGAAAATGGACGCCAACCCTTTGACTTCACCTTCGAATCCCCCTCCACCTTATGCAGAGTGCTATCGACCAAAGTGGCGGAGGAGGTAATAAGCGTGGGAGGAAGGCTCGACAGTAGGTGGAACCACAAGAGGGAGAAGAATCTGACACGATGGGGAACAAAGGCACCCAAATAGTGGAAAGACAAAGTCATGGAGGTGCCCTAGACTGACAGTTCAAGGCTACGAGTCCCAACCAAAGTGGCGAAGGAGAATATGGGACAACATGTGGGAGCTTTCGCTCAACCGCCAAGACCCACGGACCGCTTATTGTTTCAAGCATTTCAAGCGAGCTCTAATGGCTATCTCTCACCTAGCCGACACGCCGTTGATCCTATGAGTGTAGTGAGCTTACCTTGATGCTCGATCGAGTACCCTCCTCTCTCTTGCACTCCGGTAGCTCCACGATCCTAGATGCTAGCGCAAGCATCCTCAAGCCTCCTCCATCTCCAAGCTCCATCCTCCATAGCCGCGCGCGCAAGAGAAGAGAAGGGAAGAGAAGAGAAGAAGAGGAGAGGAGATGGTGAAGAGCTTCACCCTCTTGATCTCTCACCCTCACACAGACTCACTCCCTCACACTCTCACACTCCCTCTCTCAAGAGCACACACAAGCAAGAAGGAGAGAAGAAGAGAGGAAGAAGAGGACTCCTTTTGCCACACACCAAAGAATGAGCTTCTCATTCATTTTTGAACTTTATATACAAAACAAATCCCTTCCGGGCGGTCATCCCCTTTTCCTCTTTTACATGGCCGGCCGTAGCCTAGGCCCTCTTTCCCATTTCCCACCATCCTAATTTACCCTATTCCCACTAATGCATACACTTTGCACAGGAGCGAGTGTGGCACTCTTTTACACAGATTTGGGGGCGCTCCCATATTTTAATGGTGCGCCTTTTCCTCTTTTATTGCTGTGGCCCAACATCGAAGCCTCTTGAGGGTCGTGTCCGAATATTTGAATTTTTTAGGGATTGGTTGCCAGTCAAGATGCCTTTTTTGCTCTTGCGCCTTTTTTGCTCTTTTTCCTTCTTCCCAGTTTTCGCTCCTCTGTGTTATGGTAACGTGGTCGAAAACACGGTAACATTACCCCCTTCCTAGCCAAGTGCCAGTCCCATGGCACTGTGGTGGGACAAGGGGGCACATTAGGTCAGCTGGTAGGCGGAACAGGTAGGCGGGTGGTTAGGGATGATGACCCGGAGCGAGTCCGACGTATGGTAAGCTCCAAGGAGACACTCGACATCCGTCACACGGTTGTAGCCGGTTTTCTTGTGAGTAGGAGAAGCGCTTGAAGCAATGCAATGATGGTGTTGGGGGAATTTATTCTAGTAAAACCCCTTGAGCTCGGTTTGGCTTGAACCCCGTGGCTTTGATTGAAGATTTGTGCCTTGGATTTGAGGGTCCTCGGGCCGGTGGAATCAATAAGCTATCAGTGGATCTTGAGGCGTAGGGCATGGATCATTGGACGATACAGTTTCAAGATCTATGCCAATGACAGTCTCACCTTGAGCTGGTTCGATCATGGTGGCCATCAGCACCGGGCTGGTGGCTGGAGGCCGACACGCTTTGGTCCTTAAGGGGTGCCAGGGGTGACGGTCTTCCGCGGGTAGCCAGCCCCTAAGAGTCGATATAACCTGCAAGAAAAGTTGTTCCCTCCCTAAGGGGTGTGCTGCTTGTCGTGTAGTGTGTTGTGCTCGTGGCAGTGGAACTGGGAGATGGGTCTAACCTTGGGCAAGCCCTGGGTAACGTCCCACACTTGAGGACCCAGCTTGTGCTTCGTTGGTGGTGCGGTACGAGCCTTAGGGTGACAGGTCTGAAAGTCCTGCCCTTGATGTGCCCTAGGCATGAAGTGGGGGAGGGGGCTAGGGAGATCCCTAGGTGCTTTTTTTTTTTTTGAAGATGAGACATAGGCCCAAGTATCTTAGTCGGAATGAGGAGGAGAAGGTGGGCGGAGAGACTTGCTCAAAAATTGGCGACTCTACATGTAATTCTTTAGATTCATGCGGACATGTAGGGAGGTAGTGGAGAGGAAGGGATGGTTGCATCTAGTGAACTGGCTGTCGTTCATGTCCTCTAGGAGGGCTAGGCAAAAAGAATGGAGGAGGATAGCCCTCATCATGAGACGAGCCATGGCACAATTATCTATAGCATTAGGGTCGAAGAATAGGGGAGGCAGGCCACGCTCTTGTGGAGTCGAGTCCTGCTTAAGGAGTAGCCTAAGTAGCCTAAGATAGTTACAGGTGGTTATGAAGGCAGGGTCAGGACATGAGGAAAAGTCCGCAAGGAAGCGCATCATAGATTCGTCTAGGCTTTCTGCGGTAAAAAGAAGGGCATTGTCAAAGGATGCTACAGTGGAGTTATAAATGACGGGGAAGTCATAGCGCCCGTGGAGGGTGGCATCAAAATCTACGCCTACCCTTCGAGGGTACGCCATATAAGTAGGGTCGTTCCACTCGAATGGCAGGGTATTACAAAAAGCCATCCAGGCGAGCATGCTTATGTCGCATACTCGTCTCCTCCACAGGGGTTGGTCCCTATAGTTTTGTACAGTGTACGGGATTTCAAAAACTTTATCGTGCCAGTAGTCGGCCGCTTCGGTGCCCCAAGAGGTTGGGGTATTTTCCCGCTCTTCCAGCCATCTTTTCCCCAGCCGGCCACCGACCCCGATCACCTTGTCCATCACTTTGAGGGGCAGGACCCTCCACAGACTGTTGGGTAGGAGGAAACTGAAGGAGAATGGCTCCTTTGCTAGTTTCTGCACCTCCCACACCACCAGTTCTGCATGGAATCCCGCCAGGAGATTATCTAGGCACGGAGGGAGAGGCGCGGACGGTAGCACGGCTGGTTTAGCTCTCAGCTTCTGTCTGGCCTCCTCCACCATCTTTTTTCGCCTTTCTTTAGAGATGGCTTTTCTTTCTGCAGCTGGGTCTGCTTGTGGTGGATCTTGGGCTTGTGGCGAGGGGGTTTGCGGGACCACCTCTTCCCTGAAGCGATTCACATCGATTTCCAGCTCGGCTTCTTCCCCCCTGTCATTCTGCGTGTACTACTTCTTCCTTGAACCCGAGGGCATCTATTTCCTGGGGGGGTAGGCTAGCTCTCGTCAGGTATTTTCGCTGTTCCTCCAGGCTCAGCCTCACCTCCGCCGACAGTGGTGGCATCTGTAGTCCAGCATGTAGAGCTCTTCTCGCCATGCCAAGCTTCCTCTGTATTGCTTCCAGCGACTCTCCTTGTGCTGTGTGGGTGGCGTCCAAGATGGTGTTGAGGAAGATCTTTTGTTGAGCGCTGAAGGCCACTTGGGCTGCCTCTGCCTTGCCCTCCACAATGATTTTCTCTTTTTCTGTTAAAGCAAGGCGGTGCGCCAGTGTCTTCACCCTCCTCTCGTTATGCGCGGCCCACTCCTCTGCCCTCTTGTTCATCACTTACAGGCCTTCCCCTTGTCTTAAGGTCAACATCATGAGTTTCTGTCCATAATCCTCTAGTTCCCTGACCAGCCTCTCTTGTTCTTATCGTTCAGAGGTCAGCTGATCTGTTAGGCGCTTGAGCTCCTCCTCCTGCTCCTTCATGCCTCGTTGCCTTTCTTTGTCCCTAGCATTCAGTTCCTCCCTGAGTGCATCCACCTTAGCAGCTTTTGTAGCAAGCTCCTGGTACTGCCCTATGAGAAGCTTGTGCCCTCTTTGCATGTTTACTAGCTCTTACGTCTCGTTCTCGAGGAGCTGCCTCCAATGTTCCTCCCTCTCATCCCTAGCCTTCAGTTCCTATTTCAGCTCTGCAATTTTGCGTTGTTGCAAGGCTACCATTCTTGTCTTGTCCAACTGGAAGGCGGCCATGGTTTCCTTCTCGGCTGCCACGGCTGTTTTGCGTTCCTCCTTCGCTCTCTCCAACTGGGAGAGCAGCTCAGCGACGTATTCGTCGTAATTAGTCAGTGCCATCATCGTTGTGTGAATAGGCGAGGTGGAGGCTTCAACTTTTTACTTTTTGGGTTACTGCCTGGACTCTGCATCTGCGGCTGCCTTTTCTGTCCTGTGGCCGTAGTTTTCGTGCTCCGCCCCTGGCCCATTTCTTTGTTGATAAAATACTGCATCCACGCTACGAAATTTGACACATCTGCGCTAGTGGGGATGTTGGGGGTGACGGTGGTGAGTTCCATGGGAGGTACCAGGAGGGTAGGGATCGGATGAAGGGGGGCCTTGCCTTTGCCTTCGGAGACTGGGGGTGGCACGATTTCTGGTACCTGTGTGCTGGATCCAGGCCCCTCCTCTCTGCATGGGCTCAGGTTCCTTAGTTCGTCCGCTTGGCAAAGCACTGCTGTTCGATGGACCGTCGTGTGGCCTCCGCCAGGTCCTCCTCCTCTTTCCTTCGTAGCTCCTCCTCTTCTTTCTCTGCTTTCCTCTTCCTTTCCTCTTGCCTTTTCTTCTGCTCCTGCTTTTTCCATTTTTGTTCTTTTTCCCTCCTTTTCTCTGCTTTAGCTTCTTGTTTGGATGCCTCCTTGGCTTTCTGCAACTCCTCTCTTTCCCTCTGCTCCTCCTGCTTTTTCATCCTCTCTCTCTTTTTCTTCTTTCAGGGATTCCTTCTTTGCCCTTTCCAAGTCCTCCCTTTCTTTCTTCCTGCCTTCATCACCCTTTTTCTTCCCTTGCGCCGCCTTTTTCTTCATTGTCCTGATTGCCCTCTTACTAGTTGGTCCTTCCCCTTCTTCTTCTGTTTCTGTTCTGTCTCGGTGGACCTGTCTTTGTCCTGTCGAGGGGGCGACTTCTCTGGCATTTCTCCTTCTCCCTCCTCCGGCTCTTGTGCTGCCTTTACTGCCTCCTGAATTAGTGCAGTTAAGACTCCTCCATAGCCGATGAAAGAGGCCTTGGAGGAGGCTTTCTTCCTTTCTGTCACCTTAGAAGCAGGAGAATCTCCTCCTGTTGGTGCACTTCCCAGGGCTAGTGCTTTGGCCGCTTGATCGATAGTCTTCCGCACGTAGCCATTCCAATCCACCTCATCTAGAGTGTGGGCTGCTACATTCTCCAGCATGGGCACACTCATCTGATGCATTAAGGAGTTGTATCGTTGGCTGGAGAAGAGCACGTGCACCAACTTGGCCTGCAGCCTGGCGTCAGTGTCGGGGATGTCTTGGATGCTTATGCCATCATTTGTAAGTACCTCTTCCTTCTTCATTTTTAACAAGGCGTAAACATCCCGTTTTTGCCGCCTTTCTATCCTAGGTGCCAATCCAAGAGCTTTTTCCACCAGGACTGGGTCCAATCGAACCGGTACCTTCTTTGCGCCCTCTCCTTGGCCTACTGTTACAGTGCCCGCTTCCTGGTCCGAATTGTATGTCTTGAGGAATTCCACGCATTTGAAGTGATCAGGCTCCTGCGAGAATTTTTCAATATATTTTGTTAGGTTGCACTGTTCCACCACCCTTCTGGCTGCCTCCTCCTTTGCCATCAAGACTCCGATGTTGTGGATGGTTCAGAACTTCAGCTAGCCGAAGGCGCGGTTTTCCAATTGGATGCAATATAGCTCCCTTTCCTCATCAGTGAATGGGAGTTGGTGGGCGCGGTCTTGCTGCGACTTTTTCTGCTCCTGCCATAATTCATAACTTCCGTTACTGTTTTCCACATAGCACTTTGCTGTTTTTAAACTCTTAATTGAATTTTTGGAAGCCATTTTTCTCATACTAATGCTTAAGTCTTTCACTACTTTTACTTTACCATACCCCCTTTTTATTCATTTCCTATCTAATTCCTTCCACCGTATTTCCCACTTTTCTTTTTACCGGGTTTCCCATGTACATACCACCTTTCTTCCGGCTGATAGAAGAATCCTTCCTAGGATTGGGAGTTAAAGGGTGGTGTTGGTGTTGTTGGGGTAGGAATTTACGTGTGAAGAAGCCACGTGTAGAATCGTGGGTTGTATTCCATTTGCGCATGACAATCGAGAGCAGCTGGTTGGATAGAGACCTGGGAGATGTAGGTCAAGACATCATGAAAGAGATCCCCAATATTAAGGCGGCTGGCAACATGTAATTCCTCTTTGGTGAGGAGTTGGTCAATATAGGGGTGGGCGAGTACATGGTTGTCCAATTGCTGATTGCGGGTGATGGCCAAAACCCTAAACGAGATGGGTGCCACATAAGTGGGGTCGTATTCAATGGTTTTAATTGCCCTACGTTGCTCAGCATTGGTCATTATTCGGCAACCTTTTTTCTCCCATTGGATTCGTAAAGCAAACCACTGCTGTAAGAACGTGGAGGGCAAGCTTGCCATTTGCATGAGCTCGTGCATCTCGTGTTCAGGAACAGAACGGGGAGGCTTTCGATATGAAGTGACTAGGCGTCTGAGCTCCGCTTGCTCCTTTGAGATTTCATCGTTAGCTATGAGTTTTGCAGCGATCTTGGGGGATTTAGTAGTTATAAGTTCGTATTCCTCCCATGTGCATGGTAATGCACGAACCTGCGAAGCAAGGGTTCTGTCAAGGAGGCCTAGGTCTAGCCTCTCATAGCTTCTAGCGAATGTGGTGAAAGTGTCATCCAACATCTTGATGCAGGTTATTAAGTCATCCCCAGAGGTCGCAGTAAGGTCGTTAGCCAAGGAGAGGAAAGGTCGGACCGCATACGAGGGTCTAAGACCTGCTGGTGGGGATGGTGCAACTGGACTGGACAGTGGTGACTCCTTCCATGGTGTCACAGGTTGGGCTTTGTACGCAGAAGCACATTGAGGTGCTGCAGGAAGCTCTGGGGGCCTGGGGGTTGGGTTGGGTTCTGAGTGAGCAGTCATAGGGATTTTTAAGCCCTCTGGATTAAGCAGGTTTAAGGCTTGCGTCGTTTGCTTTGGTCGATAGATGAGTTGAGGCTTACTAGCCATTGCTGGCAATGGCATGCTGATTATGTGCTGGTTACCTCGTGTGCAAGCCTTCCTTTCTAGGGCGATATCACTTGTAGATGACCTTTTTAGCCGGCCATTTTTAGGCACCCAAATCCAGGGGTTGCCCTCGTAGTATCATTGTGTCCGCAAGAGATCCTTGCAAATCCATCGCAACATGGTTGTTTGTCTATGGCAATAGCGTCTATACTGTCTCCTAGGCCAGAACGGCTGATGTTTCTGGCGGTTAGGGTCCCATTTGGGTGGTGTACCTGAATGCGGTTCCTGCCGTTTTGGCGCCCATATAAGTCTGGGCTCCTTGGCCTTGTGAGCATTCTTGGTGGATTTGGGCCTGGGGTCGAGTGAGTAGCACGAAGCCACAGGTTTCTCCCGTTTAGACTGGGTCTGGGGTGTGGTCCTAGAGGTTTCTACCGGTGGCGTCGTGATGGTGGAGGAATCATGACAGCCCTTGCTGAAGGTCATTAGTATACGGGTGCTGCCGATGGCAAGATGAATGCGGTTTAGGTTGTAATCCACATTACAGTGCGTTAGCTTCTTAAAGGTGCGACCCAATAGTGACACATTACCGGCTTCTTTAGTGTTAGGCAATACATGGAAGAAGGCTGGTAAACTCTCAGTCTCGATGGAAACAAGTGCCTTGCACTTCCCCAGGAGTGAATAGGCAGCACCCCCAAACGGGGTGAGGTTGGCATTAGTGGGCTGTAGCGTCGGTTGACCAATGCGTGTCCAATGGTCATGTGTCAAGATGTTATAGTCGGCCCCTTCATCAATCAAGGCATCAAAAGAATACACCGCGCCTGCTGTGACTGTGATTCGTAGATACGTCGGTGCCACTGCTTCCTTGTCCTGATCCATAAGGTTGGTTACCGTTGCCATTCGGACGTTCAACGGGGCTTCTAGCATGGGTGGCTCATGTAATGGATGGGAAGGAGGATAGTACTTCTTCATGCGGCTGCCGTTAAAAAAGCCGAATCCTTCACCGTCAAGTGTCTCCAACTCAACATTCCCGGTTCTACCAATCATGCGTACCCTAAAAGGGCCTAGTCCTTGGAACTTCATCTTCTGTTTGTGTCCTTTCACTGAGTATAGCAGAACAAAATCTCCTTGTTCGAAGTCTCGCTGCTTGACATGCTTGTCAAACCACATCTTTCGTCGAGCCTTCTCTCGCAGATGAGCGCATGGGTGGCTAGAAGACGAGTCTCTGATAGGCGTTCCAGCTCGGTCAGGCGTTGCGTCCATGCTTCCTTCCCTTCCCATTGTTCTTGGAGTGCTATTCTCAGGCTAGGGACAAAGAATTCTCCCAGTAGAATTGCTTCAGTGCCATAGGTCAGCCTAAAGGGGGTTTGACCGACGGCTGTTTTATAAGCTATGCGGTAGGCCCACAAGGCTGCCTATGCCATCAACTTGTTGTCCCAGTCGCTTCTCGAGGCTGAGACTACCTTAGTCAGGATGTTAATAAGAATTTTGTTAGTCGATTCTGCCTAGCCATTAGCCTGAGGGTAGTATGGCGAGGATTTGCGATGGATGATAAGAAAGGTGGATAGGAGATGTGCTATCACTTCGTTGATGAAGTGCGTGCCTTGGTCGCTAACCAGTTCGATGGGGCAACCGAAGCGCGAGATCACTTGCTCCCATAAGAACTTGGTAGTCGTTCTAGCATCGTTTTTTCGTGTTGCTCTTGCCTCTACCCATTTCGTGAGGCAATCCGTGGCTAATACGATGTACTTGGCTTGCGAGTACTGGGCTGCGGGGCTTATTGGTCCTATGAAGTCAATTCCCCATTTTTCAAAGGGTTGGCGAGCAATAATTGGGGTTAACTCCATTTGATCCTTACGAATCGGAACTTTTGCCCGCTGGCACTCATCACAATGCTTGACAAATCGCTTGGCGTCGCGGAAAAGTGTGGGCCACCATAGTTGGGATTGCAACACCTTCTGTGTTGTTGTGTCTCCGCTAAAGTGTCCACCTGCAATGTCGCTGTGTGCTTTTGAGAGCACATCATGTATCTCATGTTCACACACACACCTTCGCAGCAATCCGTCTTGCCCCAACCTATAGAGTTGGCCTATAATCAGCTGGTAGGGCTGGAGCTTCAATATCAAGCGCCTAAGTTGTGCCTTTTCCATTGGTCACTCAGGTAGTCCGTGCTCGAGCACTTGGACTATGTCATCTGCCCAGTATGGCGTCAGATCAGCCTTAAATAGGTCTCTCTCTCTGGACAGGTGGAATAAGTGGGCGTCAGGTAACTCGTCAATGATGCCTTGTCCAGCTGCTTCTCCTCTGGGTATACGGGACATGTGATCAGCCATGTAATGTTGTTTTCCCTTTCGTACCACCACAGAGAAATCAAACTCTAGGAGCAGGAGGAGCCATCGAGCTATGCATCCTGTAGCACAAGGTTTGTTCACCAAGTAGAGTAGGGCTTGATGGTCCACGAAGAAAATGAAAGGTGTGGCCAATAGATAGTGCCAAAATTTCTTCACGGCAAACACCATGGCTAGTCCCTCCCTTTCTGTTATTGAACAATTCATCTCCGTCTCAGTGAGTTGCCTGCTAGTAAAGCGCACTGGGTAGTCCAAGTTATGCTCACCCGGTTGGCACAACACTGCTCCCACGGCAAATTTAGAGGCGTCAATGTGTACGTGGAAGGTAGTGGTCCAGTCCAGGGCTCGTAGAATCGGTGCCGTTGTTAGAGCCTTTCTCAATTGTTCGTACGCCCGTTGGCATGCTTTGGTCCACTCGAAGACGATTAGTAGCTTGTACAATGGCCTAGCGATCAACGCGTAGTTCAGTACAAACCGCCGATAGTATCCTGTGTGACCTAAGAAGCATTGAACTCCCTTGTAATTACTTGGGGATGGAAGGTCAACGATAACCCTGACCTTCGAGAAGTCTGTGGCAATGCCGTTCTTCGACACTACGTGTCCTAAGATGCATCCGTGCTTTACCCAAAACTGACATTTCAAGGGGTTCAGGGAGAGTCGATATAAGCGACACCGTTCAAAGACCGTGTGGAGTTTGCCTAGATGTTCAATCCAGGTCGAATGGACACACAGGTCATCAACAAAGACCTCCAACTCCTTGCGAAGCATGTCCTTGAATATGGTGCACATAAGGCGTTGAAAGGTGGCGGGGGCATTGGTTAACCCAAAGGGCATGACTACGTACGCAAAGATGCCCCACTCAGTGGCAAAGGCGGTCTTGTGCCGTCTGCAGGATGCACTTGCACCTTGTTGTACCCCGAGAAGCCATCCAGGAAACTGTAGGCTTCCTTACCTGCCACTCTCTCAAGCATGTGCTCGGTGTACGGCAAGGGGTAGTTGTCTCTCTTTGTAGCAATGTTCACCTTCTTGTAATTGACGCACACTCGAATCTTGCCGTTCTTCATCACAATGACTATGGGTGACACCTAGTCTGTGTGCTCAATTTCATAAATGAATCCAGCTCTCATCAACTTGTCGATTTCCTCCTTGACAGCATGAGCGTGCTTTGGATTCATGGGGTACGGTCACTGCTTGACCAGCGTTGCATCCGACGTCATGGGTATGTTGTGAGTTACAACACTCGGATCTACCCCTCGTAGCTCATCTAAGGACCAAGCAAATACGTCTATGTACTCCCGCAAAAGAGCGACAAGACTGAACTCTTCTTCAGTATGTAGTGCTGCTTCCCTTTGTGTACAACCACAGAGAAGTCAAACTCGAGAAGTAGAAGTAACCATCAAGCAATGCATCATGTAGCATAGGGTTTGTTAACAAGATAAAGCAAGGCTTGATGGGGTCAACAAAGAAGACAAAAGGTGTGGCCAAAAGGTAATGCCGAAATTTCTTCATAGTAAGCACCCAACAAGCACCATGGCTAACCCCTCCCTCTCCGTGGTGCAGTAGTTCATCTCGGTATCTATGGGTTGTCTACTAGCAAAGCTCATTGGATAGTCTAAAATGTGTTCACCTGGTTGGCACAACATAGCCCCCACGGCAAACTTCAAGGCATCAATGTGAACGTGGAAGTTTATGGTCTAGTTTGGGGCTTAGTTTTGGAGAATATTTTAAGAGTCTATTATAGTAGGGAACCAAAGAGGTATATTGAATACCTCCCATTTTTAGAATACACCTATAATTCTTCATTCCAATAAAGCACCAGGATGGCACCATTTCAAGCATTATACAAGCATGAGTGCTTATCTCCTTTAAATTTCTTAGATCCTACCACAAAGAGTGAAGATTCCAAAAAAATGCTAGATGACATCAAGAATAAGTCAAGGCAATCCATCAATACATAAAGGTAGCCCAAAACCGACATAAGGCTACACAAACCCAAAGAGGACAATTTGACTTTTTAGGAAAGGTGACATGGACTTCCTAAGGGTTTGACCCAAGAAGAGTTCCTTCTCTCTTGGGAAATTCAAGAAACTTAGTCGTAGATATTGTGGATTATACAAAATCATAAAATGCCTGGGGACACATGTCTATAAGCGAGCCCTACCTCCTCATCTAAAAATCCATAAGATATTCCATATGAGCAAGCTGAAATCTTATATTCCTAATCTTGAGCATATCATCTTGGATGATAAACAAATTGAAATGCCAACCTAAGGGATCCTTGAGGTCCAACACATGAGAGAATTCTAGATATTATGAAAAATTCTTTGAGAAATTGCACCTTACGTGAATACCTAATCCAATGGAAGGACTTCCTAGAAGAAGATACAACATTGATTAAGGAATCCGTTCTTAAGAAAGAGTACTTCAAATTTCTCTCAAGATGAGGACATCTCAATTTTTCTAAGGGGAATAGAATGTAACCTACCTATGTTCCTTAGTTGATTGCACATGATCAACCCTATTTTACCCCCTCGATCGCTTATCCATGATTTTTTTTTAAACCTATTTATTATACTCATATACCCTCATAAGACCTCAAATTATTTTAAATTTTATTAATTAATTCAAAGTAATTTAGTCATGATTTAATTATATTTTTTTCAAATTGAATTTAATGATTTCTATTTATGGTAAAAATTTTAAATGTATTATGATTTTTAAAGTATAATTATTTAATATCAATTTTTCCTAATTAATCTTTATCAACTAACTATTGATTAATTCTTAAGAGCTCTTTTGATTCATTAATAAATTTTTTTAATTTATTTTAATTTATTATTAGTTTTAAAATTATCAAGATTTATTTATATTTTTGATAAATTTTGTACATTTTTAAATATCCTAATGATTGTTCATTTATCACGAATTATATTCTCACTTTTTATCAATTATAAATTTTTTTGACTTTGCAATTTGTGTGACACCACACATAAGAGGGTTCACCACTGGGTATAGGGAATCACACGTAGTGTGGAAACAAGGCAAGGCTTTGAGTCACTACTACTCCATATATAGGTGCATTCGGCAGCAATGGCATGGTATAGCTACAAAGCCCTTACACCCCCCCCCCCCCATTGTGAGGTGAGATATATTCTACACAAAGAAGATAGTGTATGTTCATGCGCTAGCCTTCTACATGCAAAACGCTTCTTCCCTATCACCTTTTCCTATCCACCATGGCCCCATTAAAGTGCATTGATGTGATGGGACCATTGACCCCTTTATTTTTGTTTGCTAGAAATTCTCCTAAGTTAGAAATTAAATATTATCTTATCCATGTTGGATTTTAAATTATCCATAACTTTCTAAATTAGAAATATAGCCAAAACTATGCCAAAATTTTACAAATAAATAATTCAGAGTCAAAAATCTATTTAATTACCTTAGAAATTATAGTTAACTAAGTATTCATTATAAGAGACTTGAAAAAATAAAATGAGTTCTATTCAAAAATAGATTAGTAATTACACTCGTACTTTTGTAGGAAAATTAGTTAAAATTATTTATATTTTTATAATAATATATTTTATTGTTTATTATAGTTTACCAAAAAATTTCTGAGAAGTTTATTTTGAAATGATTAAACTCTTAAGTAGGACTTGGTTTAACAATGCCTTTAAATAATGGATAAAATTTAATATTTTGTATTATAGATTAGAAATCATATTCACACTTGAAATTTATATTTTTTGTGGTTAGTGAAAAACGTGCAATAAATCATAAGTTATTCCTTTTATATTTTTATATTAAAAATTTAGATATCTTGAAATTATATTAAAATACATTCATGTGTACAATATATCAAAGTACATTCATGTGTACAATGTCTTAAAGTACATTCACGAAGCATAGTATTAAACTCAATTTTACATTGAATTTCTTAGTGAATGAAAATTGATAAAAATTTTAAATTAGAAGTTTTAAATTTACTGCAAATTTCATGAATTGATCTTTGTTTAGAAAGAAATAGTATTGAAAATTTCAAAAATTAATTGTGGGTGCATTAAATTTATGACAAAATATATTCTAATTATATTCATTTTTATGTGTTTTTATAATGTGAGTAGCATACTTGCATAGATAATTAAAATATGACACATCACTTATGGGAAGCAGGTGGATCATCTTTCTGATGAAACCATCCTATGGTTGGGTAAACTTGGTTAGATGGATGGCTTTTCCTAGTGTTAGAAAAGAGCTGACAAATGTAACTATTCCTAGAGGTTGAGTTTCAGAATTAGCTAAGGATTGTTTTATGGGGACCGGTGTGAGACTATGCCTTATGGGCAGAGGGGTTTATGCTTAGCTTCCCCTCATTTCTCACTCTCATTGAACCAAGTGTCGTGCTTGCCATCTTGGGCCTCAAAAAACTTGCGAAATTGTGACCATCTTAACTTGATGCTAGTCTATTATTAGAGACCATAGTTGTGTCATTAGAAATCCATAGGTTGACCATGAGACCAAGTGCTACACTTGAAAGGTAGACCTAGGGAACACCTAGTTGTCTAAATCTGCATGCTCATCATTGCATGAATGGTGGTGACTAGGATAGAGTCCCTAGATAACTACCAAACTGCTTGCTTACAAATTAGGGATGGTGGCTACATAGCCATTCAAAGAAAAAGCTAAAAGTAACACAACAAGAAGTCTATTTAAAATATTATCATGGACTAAACTAATAATAAATAAATGAAAACAACAAAACTAATTTCAATGAAGCATAAAAATTATATATGAACATGTTTTTAAGAAGATAAGTACTAAAGACTTGAAATAGACGATTAGAGACTTTACGTATAATGATTTAACTTATTTAGATTTTTCATATTGTTTAGTTATCTTATAAATGTAGCTTATCATGCATTGCATATGATATTGGTTGCTCATGCATGGTGGAAAGAAATAGTCAGATTGAGGCTACTAGCAACACTATCCTAAATCTCCTTCAATCTTATATGATCAATCAACCTAATAATTGGGTATCCTCATAGCCACATATTGGATCTCTATTTGTGACCTAGGCTACAACCCCTAGATCACTACCATGGCCTCTATTGTGCATGAAAGATGAACTTGAGAGCTCTCCTCCATACATTGTGGGCTTTTGGTAGTCTCATTGTGTCTCTATGTGTCCTCTAGCTTGTCACATCATCTAGTGCATCCTAGTAGGTCCTTGTCACATCCAACCCACATGCTAACCACTAATAGGAGAGAGATATCTTCCTAGGCCTAACGTTGTCATGTTGCCTCCTCCAAAAGTCATATAGGAACTCATTTGAGATTCCCTCTTTGTGCTGGCAAAGGGGGGGTGATTGATGGATGTTTCTTTCCTTATTATATTTGTTCTTCTGAGTGCAATCTAAATCAATGGATTGAATCATCTAAAGGCATTATTATATTTGGTCGTCTGAGTGCAATCTAAATTAATGGATTGAATCATCTAAATGCATTATTTGCAATCTCTTCGCACATATGAACATATTGTTTCAAGAATAGAAACCTAGGCTAAAAGGATTGTAGAGGTTGCTACTTCCTCGCTTTTTATCAATCCTACTCAAAGAAAATCCCTTCTCCCCTCTTACTATTTAAAAGTAGATGCAAAATTCTTAAATGCCACTTGAGAGGCTCCCAAGTTGGTGAAATCCATGACCAAGGATCCTGCATGTTACTAGCCTTTGCCATGCAATAGACAAAAATTGAGAGAAACATTAAAGAGAAAAAGTAATGAGAGATAAGATAAATCAAAAAAATTTGCATGACATAAGATTGGGTGCAATCTCCCCCCATGCATGGGTGAGCACCTCCCCCATGTATGTATTTATAATATTGAATTAAGCTTTTGTGATCAAAATACATTGAATGCATTTTTTTTGTTTTTCTGCTTTTACTTTTCCTAAACGACTTGCTTTTGTGCAAATAAATTTAACACACACTATAGCTTTATTAAAAATAATAATATTTAAACCCCTCTAATAAATACATCCAAAAACACACCACATTTGGTAGCCAAGTACTTAATATAGGTAACTTGTAAAACCAATTCATAAGACTATAACTATAAACATGCATAGTGGTCCACATTAGGTTTATAAGGGTGTTGAGCATCTAGACAGATAATGTCATTGATAATTCACTAGATGTAATAACATAGGTTAATAAACTAGGATCTAAATATAGTATGGTTTGATCTATAGAGACACTATTTGCAATGCTCTCTACTAATCCTATCATTGTTTTTTTACTCTATCACCACATGTATCTCTCAAGATGACATCTACAACATTCCATATTTTTTCTTATAGAGCATAAAGTGAATCTCCATGGGTTTAAATTGAAAGTACAATATGATGCCTAATGATTTAAATGTTAATTTTGTTCTCATTCAAGTGGTAGCCAAGATATTAGAAGGTCTAACCTTTTAGGAAGGATGACCAACAATGATGACCATGTGCAACATTACAACAAGTTCTAGCTAGAAATAATTGATCAAGTGATCTTGGACTATGAGTTAATGGTGAGAAAAGTGTGTGCTCATTGTGTTGTATAGTTAAGCTTTAATTGATATTCTTCAAGATATTGTTTGTCTATGAAAATATAAAACTAATTTCCCTTTCTTAAAGGTATATTTCTTCACTTTTAAATGATGCAACTGCTTCATTTGACATAGCCACTTCTTGGTATAACAGACTCTACAATTTGAGCTCATCTAGGTGTGCTAAAGTCATAAAGCACTCAAAGAGTGCATCTTCGTCCCCCAAAGAATGGTTAATTGCGAATCTTATGGTTAGTAACTCAATATCTGGGGGTAATATGCACTCCTCCCCATAAACTAACTTGAATGGGGTGTGGCCTGTGGCTCGTTTAAACATTGTGTTATACACCCACACAGCCACATATAGCTTCTTATCCCAATCTCATTTCTTCTTTAATACTATCTTTGACAGAATACCCACAAGTTGTCTATAAGTACTTTCAACATGCCCATTCACCTCCGAGTTATAAGGAGTCGTCTTATTGTGCTTAATATCCCATGCTTCAATCGGGCTCTTAATCACCTTATTTAGAAAATGGGTTCCATAATCTGACACTAATTCCTTTGGCAGACCAAATTGGCAAATAATCTACTAAAGCAAGAAGCTAGTAGTCTCTTTTGCATCGTCCTTCTTTGTCACTTGTGCTTCTAACCACTTCACAAAATAGTCAGTTGCTACTATGATATATCTCTTATGTGTAGAAGACGACAGGGTAATAGGACCCACAAAATTGATGCCCCACTTCTTGAATGGTAGTATAGCCATAATAGGAGTTAGTGGGTGCTTCCTATTCTCCCTACTGTCATGCCTTTGACATATGTCACATCTCTTGACATAAGTGAATCCTGGAAAATGGATGGTCACCAATATCCAGCTCTTAAAGCTTTTTGTGTAGTCAACTGCCTAGCAAAGTGCCCTCCACAAGCAGAGTCATGGTACTCTTCCAAGATAAACAGAACCACATCAGGCATAACACATCGATAGTAAACATCATCAACCCCCTACCAATATAGTGTTCCTGCAATCAAGGCAAATTTCAAAGCCTATTGTCTAATTTTCCTCTTCTCTCATTCTATAAAGCAGCTCTAGTCTCTCTTGTGGATAAATAGTGTGTTATAGCAGCATTCTAGGATGGAATGGAGGCCGTATCAATTTTAAACAGTCCCTTAATATCACTAACTTCAATCAAGATTTCCTTTGGTTCCCCGAAATCCACAAGACATTCAACGATGCCTTGCAACTTTGGTGGCTTACTCCTAATTTCGTAATCAAACTCTTGTAAAGTAATCAACCATTTTTCTAGGCAATCAAGTGGCTGTAACTTGTTTAGCAACAATCTAAGTCCTTCCTCCTTTGTATAAAATACTATCTTTTCATAGAGAATATAGTGCCTGAACTTTTTGGTTGCAGACACCATCCCAAGGCACAATTTCTCCATGTAGGTGTAATTAAGTTCAGATATCCCCAATTTATGACTAGCAAATGCTATTGGATGATACCATTTCTCCTCCCAAATCTAGGCTAAATAACAGCTAATTCTATGCATTGTGGCTACTGAAAATATATAAAAAAACCTCATCCCTTTTGGGTGCTTTCAAGAATGGCACTTTTGCCAATTCTTGCTTCACATCCTCAAAGGATACTTGACAAGGATCACTCCAAACAAACAAGTAGTTAAAAGATAATATATTTGTCAATGGCAATCTTCTTCTACTAGTGCATTAATAAATCGTCGATAATAACCCATTGATGAGATAGAAAGCTATGCACTTCTTTAGGAGTATGTGGTGGACTCATAGCGACGATAACCTTTATCTTTTCAAGATCAATTGCAATACCAGTTGAACTAACCACATGACCCAATAACAGTCCATAGGGCAATCCAAAGATGCACTTTCTTGGGTTAAGAGCAATGCAAAACTGCTTGGAACACTCAAAACACTTGAAATAATAACCCATTGATGAGACAGAAAGCTATGCACTTCTTTAGGAGTATGTGGTGGACTCATAGCGACAATAACCTTTATCTTTTCAAGATCAATTGCAATACCAGTTGAACTAACCACATGACCCAATAACAGTCCATAGGGCAATCCAAAGATGCACTTTCTTGGGTTAAGAGCAATGCAAAACTGCTTGGAACACTCAAAATACTTGAAATAATTTGCATTCTTTCCCTTATGATGCAATCACATCCACATCTCTTATTCTATCTTGAGCTTCAATCGGCTCATTTAGAGTCACCTAGTATATATCCTCTATAGTTGACCCCTCTTTTGATTCATCGCTTGATGAAGTTCACTGCTAGATGGTTCCTCTAATGCATCTAATTCTAAGGAGGATAAAGGAGCTCTCTCACTTGAGGAGACTCACGATATGCATCTACTACCACCACACGACTTGCATCTCTACTAAAAATCAAATGACCAGCACATGTATATCCACTTAACAATCGGATCACAAGATCCATGGCCTTCCTAACAATACTTGATAGCTTGGCCATTCTGCAAACAGAATGACCCTAAATTCTACAGTGCATTCCACGCTCACAACAATCACATGAACTTTGGTAATGCAACCTTCAGGTTGTCTTAAACTGTCTTCAACCATTCGAAGAATTGTGGAGGCATCCTTTCAAATTTCTAATCCCAACCTTTCCATCAATTCCAAACTCATGATGTTGAAGGAGGATCCTATGGCTACAATAGCATGATCCAGAAATATTCCATCAACATACGCTGCTACCCTTGGGAAATTCTTTTTAGCATGCTCAAACCAATACTCTCCCACATGAGCTATTGCTAAGGGCTCAACGATATACCTAGTGCAAAGAATCTTTTTAAATTCTTTACGTACTCCTAGAGATAACTTGATCAATTGCAAGAGGTTTACATCAGGCTTTACGTCACAAAGAGAACTCGCTAAGTCAAACTGATGATAATTAGCAATGGTTCTCTTCTCCCAATAGACCATTCTCTCATTTGGACTTTGAACTGGCTTTGGTGCCTCCTTCTTGGCTTTTACCTTCTTCTTTGGCAACTCGTTTTGAGGGTCAGCTTTGTCATCAATAGCTTTTAGAGGACTAACTTCTACATTACGGTTAAGGATTTGTGTCCCTTTATCATCCTATTTAGGGTTTACCTCAGCAAGTTTTACATTATCCCTATTGCATTCTTTAGCCTTTTTCCCTCTTGTAATGGCTCGCAAATTAGAAGCTTCAATGTTGTTGACACTCATAGTTTCAATAAGGTTGCCATCACTACCACTAGGCAGCTCTTCTACAATAGCTTTCACTCTTTGCAATATTTTCTTTGGTCCATCATCCTATTGGAGATTATTCCCTTGCGCTCAATGATTGACTGGACCTGGTTGCCTACTCCCTTGTTGGAGAGAACTAATCTTACTCCAACATGTACTAGCTAGATGGCCAAACTTCCCACATATGTCACATTTAACATTAGGGAATTTCCTACGGAAATGTTGGCCACCACACCACTTACAACTGAATCTTGAGGGGGCGCCCTCTTCATGGTGTTGACTCCCTATCAAATTCTATTGTTTTTTAAGAAATTTGTCATCGACAGCTATTTGTCTATATTGTTCAGTGATCATGTTGGTACAGTGCTTCATCATATCCTTAGCTTCACTAAGGACATTCGATGCACTAGACTCATAGCCACGATCATCCACTTGATGTTCCATCGGCCTAACCACCTGATTAGGGGCTCATTGTTGCTGATTAATTGGAACCACATTAGGGTTTATCAATTGACTTCAATTATTTAGTGGAACCATCTGACTAGCCATTGGCACGGTCACAATGGGAGGAGCTGGTAGCAAGGGCATATTTTGTATTATGCTTTCTCTCCCATTTGGGTTAGTCATAGCTATCCCTTGACTTCCATTGGTCAATGCCAAATTATTTCCAAGAACTAGACCCACATTATTATTGGATCTAGAGGCATAGGCCACTTGTAGTCGAGATTCTATTTCATCTACTCGTCTAATAGCAATGTCTATATCTAGCAAGGTGACACTCTTAACTGCACCTGAATATTGAAGTCCAAAGCATGCAAAAAATATTGCAATCAGGAAACTGTTGGGATAGGGATATAGAGAATTTCAATTTTCAAAAGAACTCTTTTAACTTCTTGGCATATGCTTGGATATCTTCATGTGGCTCTTGACATGTACCATTTAGTACACGTAGACAATATTGACCACCCCTTTCAGGGGTAAATTCCCTTTGAAAGGGTGCATCAAACTTTATGATGTACAATGAAGGGCTTATGATCCAAGGAAGGAAGCTCGACAAGTCTCATGAGCAAGTACCTCCATTTTTTACCAACTGCCTTCAAAGTGACCTTGAAGTGAGAAATGACCTGTTAACTTTAGTGATTTGCCTCCATTTTTACCTCCAACTTCTGAAAATGCCTTCAATGCAACGTGTCTTCTCCTTGGAATGTCCACTGGTTAATGCACTGCTGTGTGTAATTCTGTACTCCTAGTACTTGTCTTCCATAGATGACATGATTAAAGAAATAGGAAAAATTAGTTGAAATGCAACCAAACTGGGATCAAGAAGCCTAAGCTCTGATACCACTGTAAGAGAGAGGACAGGAGAGAGAGAAAGAAGAGAGAGAGGGATTGCAGAAGAGAGAGAAGAGGTGCAAGAAGAGAGAGAAAGACTGTAGAGATGAGATAAGGAGAGAGAAAGAGGGTGATGAGGAGAGAGAAAGACTAGGAGTAGAGAGAGAAGGAAGGGAAGAGGAGAGAGAGAGAGAGAAAGAAGAGAGAGAGGGATTGCAGAAGAGAGAGAAGAGGTACAGGAAGAGAGAGAAAGACTGTAGAGATGAGATAAGGAGAGAGAAAGAGGGTGATGAGGAGAGAGAAAGACTAGGAGTAGAGAGAGAAGGAAGGGAAGAGGAGAGAGAAATGGCTGGCAGCCACCATGGAAGGACAGGAGAGAAGGTGAAGAAGGTGAAATGACATATGTATATTCATAAATTGGTACCTATGCAGTGTCCCTTACACCTTTTATACTTAGGTCAACCTGACACTAAGTATTCCCCTCCATTACAATGAGATATGTAAAGTCCATTGTAGATTATGGGTTGTTTTATGTGAAAGATAAGCCCTTGACACTAGTTGGATACATGAATGCAAATTGGGTAGGATGCTCATATGATGGTAGATCTACAAGGGGTTATTATTTTGGATTTGAAAGTGGGATGATTAGTTGGAGTAGCAAGAAGCAACCTACGATTGCATTGTCTAGCACTGAGGCGCAAAGTACAAGGGTGCTCCATTGGTAGCATGTGAGATTTCATGGGGTTGCTCAAGCTTATGGCTGATTTGGACATACACGTGGATGCTCTAGTGACCTTGTTATGCATGAATTCAGTAGTATACTCTGGCAATGAATCCAGTATATCATGCCAGGACTAAACACATTGAGATACACTACCATTTTATCAGAGAGATGGTTCTTACAAGGAAAGTAGATCTTATGCATGTGAAGATTGATGAATAGGTTGTAGATATCTTTGCCAAGTCTTTGGGTAAAGATAAGTTTAGTCGATTCTGACAGCTACTTGGTGTACAAATTTTATCTTGAGCTTGAGGGGGAGTGTTGAGACTCCAAGCTCCTATGTGTGACTGATAGTGTCTTAGATGTGTCCAGCTGTATCAGCATGTGTGGGACATTTAATAAGTCGGGTTAGTCGGTGTGACCTATGACTAGAGTTAGTCATGGTTAGTTAAAACCTTGTGTTTGACTTACACTTGAGTAGTGGAATAATGAATAGAAGGACGAGAGCATGACTGAGCTCTCCCTTGGCTTTTCTCTATCTATCTCTCTTCATCTCTCTTAACAAAAAGTTGATATTTAATAGTCGTATTCAAGATGAATTACATTTAATGGTGTTCTTTAACATGACTCTCAAGGGAAGAGTTGCAATATGGTATCACAGCCTAGAGGCCAAATCTTTTCCCTCATCTCCTGCTATACAAAAGAACTTTTATGGTGATCCTTCCTTCCATCCTTCTTCCTACCAATCTCTAGCTTAAGACATGAAGTTCTTGAGTTTACTTGCCTCTTAAGGGCTCCATCAACTGAAGGGCTTTGTCATTTTGGGGAGTACTCTTGAGCAGGGATACGTTTCTCCTGATGTCCATCGTGATGCTTCCCCTTGATGATCATGGTCATGCTGGTTACAGGTTGAGCCACTGATATTGATGCTGTGCTGAAAGACACATCTGTTCTTCATATGGCCGCCTGTTTGAAGAAGGTCAGTTTCATCCAGATGAGAGTTTATGGCAAGCAATATCCTCCTTAACATCAGCTCTCTGTGGTCAATGGTCTTGATGGACCAGGCCTAAGACTTTGAAGTTTATCAGCAGATGAGGCTGCAATTGGGGGCATACAAAGCTTTTCTTTGATTTGGTCTCTAATTCAGTGCAGACTGGCTCTTAAGCTTTGCTCTTGGTTATGGAAAAGCTTGTATTGATCACATTGGAGGACATTGTCATATTCTGCTTTGGAGTTCTCATGAAGAAGGGTTGTCAGAAGCTTCTGTTGCTTTTCACCATATAAGGCAAATAAAGAACCATCAGTGATAAACTGATAGGTGAGAAGGCAACTCATTGAAGAAAATTGCTATTGGAGCTTGCTCGATCTCAAAATTCCTTGAGATCTTGTGGACATTGGACCAGATAGATTAGTGTATACTTGCTTCCATGAAGGGGCCATGTAAGCAGTTTCCAGCACATTTTGCGCTACTTGAAACAGTTTGCACTCTCCCGCATTTAGGGATACGTTGCTTCAAGCTCATCAAAATGAGCCATTGTTTACATCTACTAGGAGGAGATCTTTGTTGATCGCTGGACATTATTGTGCATGGCCAATACAGTCACAAAGAGGTTTTTCCTTCAGGAGCTAGTGAGTAATGCAAGTGATGCTCTTGACAAGCTTCGATTTTTGAGTATAATTGAGCGTGCATTACTTGATTTAAACCCTGAGCTAGCGATCAGGATTCGATCTATTTCCAGTGAGGGGATTCTGATAACTGAGGATTCTGGCATTCCTATGACCAAGGAGGAGCTGATATAAAGCCTTGGAACTGTTGCTCACATTCACACATGTAACTTTGCATCAGAAGTATTAGTTCTCACCTACTTCTTTTTTATGGATGCAGGCACCAAACTTCACCCCTACTCATTGCAATATACTTTTTTAGAGCCAAAAAAATTGCAAACTGTTGCAAAGTTCTTTTTTATGAAAAAAGTTTTTCTTCCCTTGAAAATTTCTTTTGTATGTTTGGAAGTAGTGGCTAAACATCATGTTGCAATTTTATGGGTCTTCCTATCCTCAACCCTAAACTAGTTGATTTTTCCTAATAACAACCCATTTTTATCCCTATGATTAACAGTTTTCTTCTTTGTGTTAATACTCTTTGGTAACACACTCAACTAGGAGAGTACAATCAGCAACTCATACCTGTAATTCATAATTTACGAGCTAACTAATTAAACATTTCTTTTTGCAGTCGATCGTGTGGCACCATAAGTTCACTGTTGTGGGATATCTTGACCCTTTGCCACCTCATTCTATGTTTATACAAGGTATACTTTGCTGCATCAACTCTATTAGGTTGCATCATACTATTATAGATAATGATATGACTACCCTACAAGTTCTTCCTGATTTAAAAATGCTATCGTTGCTAAAACTAGATACATCTAACTGGCTTAAAATCTATCATATTGCACTCTCCAATGTGGGGAATGCCATAGCAAAGCTTAAAATTCTGGCTAACAAACTGGATACTCTTCTCAAAGAATATGAAAGTAACCATAGTCAATGGGAGGAATCCTCCAAAAGGCATCATGTGCAATCTTTTCTCCCACACTAATATAATGTTCATTGAAGAAAACCCTAAGTAAAAGAACTCTGTAGAATTTTCCACACCCTCCTCAGCAAATCCCACCCTAAGGAAAGTGCTTATCTACTCTGAATTCTTTGAATCAAATGTTGAGTTTCTAAATGCTACTTGGGAGACTCCCAAATGGTTGAAGGGCTATGATCAAGGTTCATATGTTGATGCCTTCATTCCACCAAGGCTATTGGAGCTTTATTTATACTATTGTAGACCACAAGACTAGGCTATTGTGTCTTCATGCTTGTTGCATCCTTCCCTATGGAAATGTGGCTTTTATTGCTTGGTGAGGAAGATACTTCAAATGCATCAAAATAGTACATTGGCTTGGCACATGAAGGGACTTCCTCCCTCTCTAGGACCACATTATTAAATGGTCGCCTAGCTATGAATTTGTTTGAAGCTAGTAGATGTGGATCATGCGTTTCCACTAATTCTACAAAACCCAATGAAGGTAGACATGACTCCGAGTTTTTATATGGGATTTTCAACAATTTAAGGCCTTTCATTAATGATATTTTGATTTGGCATAGTATTCTAGGCCAAATCTCTCAGAGGCTCCATGATATTATTCTTCAAATGGCTAAGGCACATTATGCAGTTAAAGTAGCCCTAGTATTTTCATACTTCTTTGAAATGCTTCTAACTATAGCAAAGAACCTTATAAGTATTAATGGTTCTCAAAGTATCCTTGGTAGTATTAAAGAAGGTGAGGGGACTAGACTCATAAAAAGATGCTTCTCTTCCAACAACAAAGCTTCTAATCCAAGAAATAATTCCTTCATACAAAGGCTCTCAAGCTTCCTCTTGTGGAAGCAAACACCCACTACAAGGCCACTATAGGCCTAGGAACTTTGGTGGTTCAAGAAGCATCACTATATCTACCCAAGTTCTAACAATACTCTAAACACATCACATAACCTAAAAAGGAAAGGTCTTTCACTAGACGAATGCAGTTCAACAACTAAAATATCTATTGTTTGACTAAATGTTGCAAAGAATAACTATTCAGTCTCATGACCACAATCGTATTGTTTATGTCAAGTCTCATGTTTAAACCCTATGCATCTCTTTTTGTAATGGGTTACTAGATCTATTCAAGCCAAAAAATATCTTTAAAGAGTCTTTCTACCTACTTAATCAACTTCTACCCCCAAGTCTCTTTGATAAACTCATCCTCGAATGGAAGTTTTGGTCATCTCTTGGGATGCTCTCTATTAGCCCGTGCTTGTCTAGCTATGTGTTTAAGCTTTGTTTCTAGGATTGGTTCTATGATGAGCCTAATTGAAGAGCCTTCAATGGCCCATTTTTTGGTGGTTCATCAAGAGGTGCTTTTAAGCGACACCATCCACCATGACTCCTTGGAATACCATGGAGTTTTATCACCTCCTAGACTCGCTTGAGGCCACCTTTGCAAGGGAAGGTTGTGGCCATTTCAACAAGGATTAACCTTAATATGGTCCCTTAAAGAGCTAAAGTCACCTAACAATCTTCTAGTGTCAGTCTTCGGCCATCATGCTTTGTACAAAAATACTCGAACTGAAGTGGATCCATGTCACACTTCGTTCAAATAGATTCGTTCATGTAAATTAAATCACAATACTCAAAAAGGTAAAGCAAACCTTGCCAAACGGTTCTTTATTCACCTTAAATGTTTGTCGTATTACAATATCTTTTCCCGTCCATAAGGATGAATTAGAAGTACAATCTACCAACTTCTTGCTCCTAACTAGTAATAGAGCCTTCTAGGATGAATACAAAAGTATAATCCACCAAGTTCCTGCCCCTAACTAGTAAAATAGGGGCTTCCAAGAAGACCATCCTAGGCTCATAAGGATCAAACAAATCCTAGATGCATAAGGAATTTATAGCCAGAGCCCCCTTGACACCCTTACCACCTCTTACTACCTAGCATCCTCCCTATGGGGATACCTCTTGCAAATGGGGTTGTCCTAGCTTTCAATACAATCAAACAAACCCCCTTGGTGTAGGGTTTTGGCTACATCCTTGGGAGAGGTCTAATGTAATCCATATCAACCTATTATCATTTAAGCTTTAATTAGAATCCTAAATGTTACAAACACAAACATTTCATTTTATGGTGTATCAATCAATCCTTAAGTGCATAATTTAAAATAGAATCTACCCTAGTTAGCAATCCCTACAACAATCCTTGGGCTCGCTCTTCCCCTTGGCATTTTTCTTAGGGTTTCCAACTTCTTGAATTCTTTCCAACCTCCTTGGAAAGCATCCTTTCCAAACACAGAAAATCTAATTAATTTTTCCTATTATCAACTCAACCTAAAAACAAAGAAACCTATGATTGATTTGGTAGGGTTGGTGAATTGTCGATGTTGCTACATTCCCCCTCCCACACTTTTAGTTCCCGCATGAGTCTGTACTGTAAGGAAAGGTCGCTGAGACCTTCTACGTCATAGTCACGATGACTAAAGTGGCCCTGCACAGTCATGTCAGCTAGGATCACCTTCGTCACCTCATCATAAATGTAACAGTCTAGACGGATTTTCCAGTCGCTTGTGAACAAGGTGGGATTTCTTCTAGATTTTCAAAATGTAAGATCATTCACAATCTTTAGGTTTTTCATCCATTGTATCCTCTTTAAGTTGTTTCAGATGTAGGGAAGATGATTGACATCAATGTAGCAAAATTACCCGTCACGAATCCATCATCTCTCTCGATATAGTGGTGAAGAATTGTACAGGTGGTCCAAGATGCCATAATCTCTCTTCTCCAACTAAAGTCGCAAGAATGCATCGCCGACATATACATAGCTTGGAATACCCAAAAGCATTCCCAAGCTTGATCATTCTGTCAAAGATGCATTCCACATTAGTAGTGAGAAAACCTCCAAAAGTCTAGCTTAAATTATCCATGGCTTTCATATATTTTTCAATCATACCTACTTCTCTTTAAGATATGATACCACATAAGATGTGCCATGTTGAAGTGCCTTCAATGGCACAATTTTTAGTGATTCATCAAGACCTACTTCTAAGCAACACTATCTAAGACTCCTTGGAATACCATGGAGTTTGTTACCTAGACTTGCTTGAGTCCACCTCTCGCACGGGAAGGTTCTAGCTATTCCCACAAGAATCAATCTAAATCTGGTCCTTCAAAGAGCTAAGGTCACCTAACAATCTTCTAGTGTGGGTCTTCAAGCATCATGCTTTACACAAAAATATTCAAACCAAAGTGAATCTATGTTGCACTTGTTTCAAAGAGAGTGAGAAATGAGGGGGAATGCAACACATCAACCCCTCTATTCCACCCACCATAAGGCATAGTCTTGCTCCAATCTCCTAAAATGACATGAAGTTGAGTTCATACTTGATTTCCTAATGGGTCAACATGGGAATTCCTAATCCCTTAGGGGGTTTAGTAAATATGCATGACCACAAAAGATCCACATACCCTCTCTAAGCACAAAAGATGAGGAAGCTTACATGAATACTCCTCTCTCCTTTTACATATACAAAAGACAAAATGTTCTGTGCAAATAGCCATCTCCAAGCTACCCTTCCAAAGGCTAGTGAAAAATTAACGATTGACAATGGTGTGAATATAAAGCGATGAACCTCCACACTTGGTTGTCTTCAGTCATCCGCTGTTTTTTTTTTCCCTACATTATTGTTGTCACAAACACACGTGTGACAATGCTCAAGGGGCATTTGGACACCACCAATTGCACTAGGATACAACAAGGTCTTAGATGTTTTGTCGATCCAAGATCCACCATTCTTAATGTTGCTTACATGAGCTAACTATGGAGGATGTTACCAACCACACTCTCAAGATGACTAGGACATTCATCCAAAACTTTTAGCCTCATTTAATGAATCTACAACTAGGCTTGATGAAGCAACAAAGGCAAAGCTAGAGAGACATCATTGTAAGTGAGGAAGCTATGGAAAAAGTGGAGCACCCAAGTCCAAAGGCACGAAGCAAGGATGTATCATCTCAACGACAAGCACAGTTACACTTAATGTGTAATGAAGATGATGGATTGACAATGATTTGTCACATCGCATTTGGAAGGTGGGACAAATATTTCTTTTTTAGTCATGAAAACCTTAAGGCCCTTATTGAACAATATCATTGTTATCGTCTTGACATCCCATGAGATTCACTATGGATGCCCATATGATATCACATGTGTAAGGTGGGGGAATCAAGGCAAGAACCACGTAAGCATATGCATTAGGTGCAATCCCCATTATTTTCCTTCTTATATTGTACTCATGTACAACATTGCCTTATTGATATAATTCCAAGTGTAATAATCTAACTTATTAATCCATCATTATAAACTTGGATCCCCAATTATTCATTTTAAGTGGACCAAAGGAGTTAAGACCATGATCCATTGGAGAGTTCCAATCAATTTTTTGTGTTATTAGGAAAAAGAAAACACTAAATAATGGTTTTCAATCACGTGCTTCATTGTGTACTTGGTATTACTTCACACTAGACTTTGTTAGATGGTCCCAATCATCATCTAAGAATTCAAGATTGCTATCATTTCTAGTTGCTCTATAGCTTAACATCGTTTTTCACACCTTGGTTGACTACTTGTTAAATAAATCAAAATTGTCGATACAAAGTCTAGATATAAAACTTCAATAAGATGATCATGTTGTCACATTGCAAGTCAATGTTTTCTAGCCTTAATGAAAAAACATGCAATTTCATCACAAGAAAGATGTGGAAAGGGAACACAAAGGCATTGGGTGGCACATGTTTTCAAAATGTTAATGCACTATTGTAGAAGAGCATGCAATCCTTTTTTTTTTAACTCAAAGAACGAGTGTTAGATAATAGAAGGTACCATTACAATTCCATCAAACTTGAGGAAGTACTAGGGAACTGTCTAGCCATTCTTTTAGCCTATTGGCGCAAGGAGGAACTAATTGAATGGATGTGTTATTGTACTAACCTTTTGGTATTTGTAATAACATTCTCAATGTGTTATTGTACTAATATTATTGATGCTTATCACTTTTTGTAAGAGGATATTGTTAGTTGAGAAAAGATGTTTTATAGAAGTGATTGTTTATGATATCCATTTATATTATCATACTACTTTTAAAGGTGCCCCATCATATATACTATTGTTCGTCTTTTTATTTAACTTTTTTTTTACTTTTTAATTTAAAAGAGCTATGTTTGTAAACGTATCTAAGCCAAAGTTAAGTGACTATGATGCTTGTATTGCATGCATGCATGAGCCTATCAATTTAAAGTTGTTTCTTCAAGTGGGAAATGTCCACTTTCTAAACTATCATGGAGTTATATAAAAAGTCCCTATCTTAAATTATCATAGGTTTCATGATGTCCATCTCTTAAATTGTCACCTTGGAGGGAAAATAGCTTCTTTCTTAATTCCATCATTTATAGTAAGTACACATAACTCAAATGCAAATGGTGATTCCAAACTCCTAAAACTCAATAGCATGTTTCTTAAATTAGTGGGCCAAACAAAGAGCATATTATGCATTATACCTTTAGTGATTCCATAAAAAACAAAAACGTAGCGAAGACTTCTTAAAAGAGTGATTGGTATATTAACAATTAGTTCAAAATTTCCAAATCACAAAAGCTCAACATTTGAGCAAAGTATTTTGAGAAATTGGTAAGTGTTTTATGAATATATTATTATCCTATCTTCTCCTAGCACCAACATATGTAACCTATTGAATTGTCTGCAAAATCGTAACTTGAACGTTCTAGCTAGAGACTAACTTTGATCTCCCTTTGAAGACAATATTGTTCCTTAGCTTCTAGGCACAAAGTCGTGAAACAACATGAAGCATGAGAAAGGGCTACATGACTACCTTAGCGCCATGATTGAAACTCCTCAAGATGAATGGGGGGTAAATGAAATTGGAGATAGCACATCTCCAAATAATTGAGCCATAGTTTCCACCTTGAATTTACATCTTGCATGAATGTCAATGCCATGCCTTCTCTATGGAGAAGGACTCCAGTAAAGAGGTATGAATAACTCTCCATGATCTTAGCCCCCCACCAATGGAAGATTTATCCATGCCCCATGAGCTACTAGGTGGATTGCGATAACAAAACTTTAGTATCCATTTGGGCAAGGTCTTTGTTTTCCCAAGTATCCATTCAATCACTCTTCTCTTTTTCCCCCAATCTAGTCACATCAAATACACTCCTTCACATAAGACTCGACTTTGCTGCCAAAAGGTAGCCTTTGTTTTGAGATATTCATTCAATCACTCTTCTCTTTTTCCCTCAATCTAGTCACATCATATACACTCTTTTTCTCATAAAACTAGATTTTGTTGCCACAAAGTAGCTTGAATGGCTTTCCTTTCTCAAAAGTTGAGTTGCCTTTAGCCCATAGCATATGTTTGAAGAGCCCTTTATAGTTAAGCTTTTCGCAGTGCCCCTTAGTCACATCACGACAACATACTACCCTTCTAACTCCATGCAAGTGATTCCTTTAGCAATAAGCTTCACCATGCTTTATCTAACATTTGGCCCTTAATGAGTGAATGTATCCCAAATCAAATCCTTGTAGCCCCAAATTTTTGCCACAAAATTTTCATGCCCTTATAATGGTTAAACAAATTTCAATGGAAGGCTTACCATTGAATGGCCTTACATGTCAAGGTAATAATTTATGTTCTTATTCCCTTTTTCAATGCTTTTTATTAATTCTTCTCTTTTTCCTTTCTTCACATTTTACTTCCTACTCATTTTGAAGGGTCTTAATGCTTGTTCACACCATCTTCTCTACCCTCTAGCTAGTATATGGAAAGGCCATAGCAATCCTTGGCTCTTCTCTAAAGGATGTGGCTATGAAGAGGCTTGAAAAAGGTGGTTTCTTTTTCTCTCACTTGAAGGGATCCTTCCACAATAAATATTCATATTAGGTCTCTTCATTGTCTATTCTTCTCCCTTATGGGGATCACATCCTTTCCTCAAGAACCAGACATGCAACACCTCTCCTATGTTGTTTCTCCTAGTTAATTCTGAAGGTCATGGAGATTTGGAGAGCAGTTCGTTCAAAGTTTGTTCCATCTTCACAAGCATAACTTTTACCCTTATGATAAGCTTTTACCATGTTAAGGTTAGAACTATCCATTGCATTATCACATAGTGCACATTTGTTTTGAGTTAGAAGTGCGTATGCGTGGAAAAAATATTTTAGGAAAGCACATGATTTGTGAAGATGTGGGGCCGATTCAAAGTATTAGTGGCTCATGAACATGCTTATGTTAAGAATTGTTTTTGTGTGATCATGGAAAGCTACTGAAGAGCTTACCTCGGTGATGAATTTGGTCACAATCGTTGGTGAGGGTGTAGGTAGATTAACTGAACTAACAGTATCCTTCAACAAATTGGGGTCCCCCCCTCTCGGGCATCCATGGAGTCCGTACGTACAGAAATCTGCGTCAAAACCCACTTGTTCGATCTTTGGTAGCATGAAACACTGCTGTGATTCAGCATTGGGGCTGAGACCTACCCATAATAAGCAATGGATTACCAGCAATCTTTACTTATTAGAAGTAGATCTCAGTGCCCCATGCTGATCTTTAGCATCTTCCTGTAGTGATGCGTAGGTGTACAGGGCTTATAATTCAGCATGGGGTTGAGATCCATTGATAGTGCATAGGACAAAAATAGCTTGGCACTACACAATAATGCCAGCATCAAGTACAGTAGAAACTGGAATAAACCCACCAAGGGGTTAACTAGGGTTCTAAACATACCTTTATGGGTTTCTTTTTGGGTTCTTGCAAGCTTTTGCAAGTTGGTGACTTCGGTCCTAGGCTAGCCTTGTAACGATGAGGAGTGGAGAAGGTCATTGTTACCTTATAACCAATGCTTTAAAGGATTCAACCAACATGACTCGGCCCAAAAATGGGTTGCATTTACAGAAAGTGGGAAACCCTAAGAAATGGGCACAACAGCCGGTCTCTGGCAGGTTAAAGTGATCTTTATTAAACATGCTACTTCACAAAGTAATAGTTAACACAACATAAACACGACAAGCTAGCTCAAAAACTCTGGAAAGTTCCTCAATTGGAGTGCATGAAGGTAGAGTTTCAGGATACTAGCACAAAGACCACACATGGAATATGAGTGAAATAGATGAACAGCAAGAAACACATGCAATCAAAACCAAGGTTAAGTGAGATAGGAATTGAAATTCACTTAAAACTAGATTCTAGTTGCTCATATTAGGCTCAAAATTTTTACCAGGCATATTTCACTACCTCACAAACATCACTAAGACAGAATGTTTAAGCTAGACCATGTCAACACAACTTGCAGGGTCAAACCAACCAGTAGTATTCACCTGCATTAATTCGGGAACCCTCTGCAACTGATGAAACAATCAAATATCATGTTAGACTTAGAAGGCAATGAAGTTCAACATTGAGAACTTAGTTGAGCAGCATCAAAATCAGGACTGTAAACCACCATTATATACCAAATACATCGAAACCACTAAAGCTGATCATTTCCAAAAAAGATGAATCAAACTCAAACTGCATTGGATAAATCATCAAGACATTTCCCACCTGGGGAAATTATACTGGTTTGAATGAATATGATGGGCATCCATAAATCGACTGTTCATGTATCAACATGAGACATGTCCTCATATTTGTATTGTCAAAAGTTGCAGGTTTAGGACAAAGCATGAACATCCTATGATACTTGTTCATCAAAAAGGACTTTCATGAGTGCCCCAATTTCCTAAATCTACACTAGTGAATGGTCTACCCTAGCAATGCAGCATTCAGACTGCATGGCTCACAATATGATATTTGTCAGAATGGACAAGGCAGCACTGCGTTTGTAGCTCCTTAAACCTTTCTAAATTGAAGTTGCGTTTTTTCATCAGCTTCCGCTGCTTGGAGGAAAGGATAGTGTGCATAAGGTCTTGATATGAAGGATCTCTATGCGTAAGAATGAAAAACAAGAAGCCAGCTATAAGGCTGCTTGATGTCACAAAAAATGTAATGGGTTCCATCACATCCCACGAAAGATCCCAGAATGTAAGGCGGAAGAACAACAATGACTGCAGGGAAAAGCCACCCAATGCTGCCCAGAGCATTCTACGAACTTGTTTGTGAGCAATTCTGTCAATCTCTTCCTTCTCCGTCTGCAATCGAGCTAATTCCTCTTTGCGTGGATCATTATCTTGAACTAAAGATAGAGGCATTACATTAGCTAGCAGATCAGCAACCTGTAAGAGGACATTCCAACAAACACGACTTGCAGTTAGAAATATGCGAAATCAAGTCCACTTGTTATTGTCACATGAGATGCTTAACAGATATTGAATTTTACAGCTAAGCAGACAATAAATATTATGTAGAGAGAATACAAGGAAACAGATTGCATTCCAAGGTACAAGGAAGGCAAGAAACAAGTTCATCATCTGTCCCAAAACAGAATACAAAGAATATGACCTTTCTATCTTATTGCAGCCAGGCTGTCTAGCAATGATTGAGACATCCAGAGTAACTCTAAGATTCAGTATATGGAAACTATGAGAGTAACAAAGGAGAGAACAGAGTCTGATGAGAGATATCAGTAACTGCTTGGCTCAGATGCAGATTAATATAGTTTATAGCTAAACAAAACACAAGATGCACATCCAACAAGCAGCTCTGCACCCTGCAGTATATGGCATATTGGTTTCTCACATTGAAGCCTTCGACAACAAACAAAGCATGTTGGTCAGTTGACCAGAAATGTAATAATATACTAGGAAGCTGGTGCTATATTACGGAAACACCTCAGATCAGTATGTAACATGTGTGTTTGGATAAAAGGAGTTGCGCTTAGTTCTGAACCAAGCTGCAAACTCTCAACTCCGTAGAGAAAGCACAACTATTTGTCAGATCATATATGCTGTCAGTGAGAGCAGAATAAGTGCAGAGATAAATTTATCCATACACAATGAACAGAATATTTAGTACAAGCATTGTATTTGTCCGAAGGCACAATGACAAAGTGGACCAAGCCTTACCCTTTCAGGATGCAAAAATACTTTGTCGCGAAAGATGAGTATGACTCCAGCTTCATCTAAGCTTCTGGCAACCTCTTCTGCTTCTGAGGTTGAAGTGGCTGCACCCAATTTTTTGCAGAGCTGAATCAGATCGCTAAATGGCATGCAATCCCTGCCCGAGCTCAACAGTTGCTTCTTTAAGTCTTCCACTTTGATAAGCTTCAAAAGCTTGCGAGTCTCTTGATGAGAAAGGCAACCTGGCGGTGCCCTGTTTTGGGTATCAATGGAGTCCTGTGCAACAGTACAAATGCTAGAAATGTGCTTGAAAATTGAGGCTGGTCCCATCGTAGGAAAAGCCAGCCTTGCCCTGCAGGCTATTACTCCATATCCAGCAGTGCTGCAAAGAGCCAAGGGTGGAGGGTTCCTTTTGCTGGGATAAACAGGCTCTTGAAGTGCAGCAGCACTGGCAGCTCCTGTTAAAGGAATGGCAGGCCTTGCAGCAGGTTGCCATGCTCCAGCAGTTCTAGTTGAAGCAGCTTGCGCGATATGACCAACGAGTCTGCGAATAGTCATTGTAGCAGAAAACACATCCAAGCTCCTGTTTGTCACCTTAACTTCCGATGTTGTTTCAAGTTCTGCTGCAAATAGACTCTCTGCGTGCAGTAGAACAGTCACAGCTCTCTCAGCAGCACGAAACAGAGAACCAGAATCTGAGCTCAAATCTGTGAAGCCCTATCACCGAATGCTTGCGGTGATTCTAAAGCCCCGTCAGACCATACGCTTTGCAGTGAAGCAAGGAACATCTGAAAAAGACCTCTTGAACTATATGCGTTGTAGTGAAGCAGGGAGCATCTCGAAAAGCCGTGTCAGAACTCTGGTGTAAAAAAATCTATGGAAGCGGATTCAAAGAGGCGAAAATGCTCTGCTGGAGTGCAGTAATCGAAGACAAAGGAGCCTTTCTGGAAGCTTAAATATGGAGGAATGAGGGGAATGTGTGTCTGTGTACACACATGTATGTGTTTGACTGGGATTCTGTTATATTTTTTTAAGGGAACAAAATCTGTATCTGACGCAGCAAGAGAGAAAACATACGTCAGAACAAATCCTTCTTCTCATTCTCCTGTTCCTGCTTCTCCGTCGTCGTCGTCCTCTTTCTAACTTCTATCCTGTTGGTGTGTTTGATCTGATCAAGCCACATCCGTTGGTCTGATCCCTCTCTCTTGTATCCCTCTCTGAGAGAGAGAGAGAGAGAGTGTGTGTGTGTGTGTGTATCTAATACAAGTATAGGCACACGCAGGGAGGGAGGGAGGCAGGCCAGACGTGATTACCGAAGGGAGGCCCGCACGCGCAGAATACGGTCGTCGGCAAAATCTAATACGGGAGACAAAGGCACAGTCTGAGAGAGAGAGAGAGAGAGGCTCTTCTCTTTGGAACTCTGTACAGTGTAGACTCTTTCTCTGTGTTTTCTTGCTGGTGGTGGGGCTGCGCGAGAAGGAACCAGGCCGCCTCGCGTGTAGCTACGAAGCGGCAGAAAAGACATCTCTCATGTCTAGAACACGAGCAAGAAGAAGAAAAGAGAAGACGAATGAATGCAGCCTAGCTAGTGGCAGGTAGATGGGAATTGGAATTTCGAACACGCCTCAACTACCACCTGCCACGTCCCCGTCCCCCCCCCCCCCCCCAACACACAATTTGAGCCTTTAGGGATCCCAATATCCTCACAAATATCATCTTTCCAAGTTAAGCCCAAATAGTTACATACAATGGCATTGCTTTTTCCTTTAGGTCAGGGTCATGCCTTAGGGTGAGTTCACACTTGCACGGTGGACAAAAGGGTGAAAAATCCCCTTTTCCACCCATCCACAAGGATTTCCCAAGAGTTGTCCGCCATCTCATTCACATTAGTGGTGGACAAGGAAAGGAGCCAAAGGGAAGACATGGCACGAAGGAGAAGTATCCGTGCTGGGCAGGCCGGAAGAGAGGAGCAAAAACTTGGCCATGACGTGTCAATAAAGACCCCTAATTTTTCTGGCCTTCCACCATGTGTGTGAACATACAGTTTTCCATACTGAAATTTGATTGGCCATCTGTATTTGGGATGCCTATTTGTCTGCCAGGTCTGGTGTCGAATTTAGATATGGGGATGAACTTGCCCCATTCTCCCCTACTTTCACGACCTAGGGTTGGGGAGAAGTAGGGTTTTTCTCCATCCCCACAAGCCCTACTAAACCCTACGAAAAATGCAAGCTCCACATGAGTATAAGGGGAAATTCGCATACATCACAGTTACTCAGTTCAGCGTAAATTCAAAAACTGCATTGCTACTCTAGTAACTATATCCCAAGGAGGAATAGTTAACAAAACGGGGTATAATTTAGAGGGCGAAGCCAAAGAACGCCCAATATAAAATGCGCAGGAAACGCAACGCGGTTTATATACAAAATCCCTCTAAGAATGTGCATCTCTGATTGTCACATCTTAGCACCACTAGATCTTTGTCTTGCACTCCCATATGCCATAGAATCCTCCTCAGACATATTGTTTCACATGCACCAAAACAAGCTACCTTATACTTTGCTTCAATAAAAGATAGTGCCATTATTGGTTGCTTCTTACTAATCCAAGAGAAGATTCCTAAACCCAAAAAGAAACAATGTCCAGAATTTGACTTCCTATGTCACCTGCCCAGTCTCAAACACATTTTCCCACAAGAGAACTTTTGAAACTATTTGTGGTACCATACTCAAGGGTTCCCTTCAAGTATTTAAACACCCACATCCCACCTTTCAAATGACTTTCTCATGGTTTGTTTAAGAATCTACTGAAACCCAACAGCAAACTAATATATGGCTTGGTGTTGCAAAAGTACATGTTACCGACCAATCTCTTGTATCTCCCAATGTATGCTAGTGTTGATCTATCCTCAATGGATAACTTCTCATTGACCTCCATAGGTATAGTTATCTCCTTGCACTTAATCATGCCAAATGCTTTCAAGATCTCCCATGTAAACATCTTTTGGGAGATGAAGACTTTGCCATGCTCATTTCAGACTTTAATCCCCAAGCAATAGTGTGAGAAGCCTAAGTTTGTCATTTCAAACTTAGAACTCAATGCCTTTCGAGTCTTATGGATCATATCTTCATAGTCATCTGTAATAAAAAGGTCATCCACATATAGGATAATCACTATAGACTTTTAACCATCTATGTTAGCATATAATTTAGTATCTAAGACATATCTATTGAAGTTTAAGCTTTTTAAAAAAACCTTATTTTTTGGTTGGTGCCATGCTATAGGAGCATGTTTTAGCCCATACAATGCATTTTTTAGCTTACAAACTTTGCTCTCAGAATGGGGGTTCTCAAACCCTAATCGTTGAGCTGCGTACACATCCTCATTTGGGTCATCATTCAAGAACACACATTTAATATCTAATTTGGTAAATTAGCTACTTCTTGTGAGAGGCCATTGCAACTATAATGCGAATAGTGATCATTTTGGTAGTTGGAGTGAATGATTCTTGAAAATCAAACCCTTCAACATATGAAAATCCATGTGCAACTAGCATGGCTTTGTACTTTTTTAATATGGCATCAATCTCATACTTTTTCTAGACCCACTTGTTGCCAATAAACTTTTTTTTGGCCAATCCACTAGCTCCCAAGTGTTATTTTTTATTGTTGTCATATCTAGCTTGCATAGCTGCTCTCCACGTTGGATCGATAAGTACTTCTAAGTCTACTGGCTCCTTTACTTCTCTTATAATCTTAGCCATCAAGACCATACTAATTATATAAGTAGAAGCCTTTCTTTGCTTCTCTTTCTCTAAGACTTTCTTGGTCCATCTACCTTTTTCTCAATAGTTGTAGACAAAGGATTATTGTGATCATAGAGCTACTTTACTTGTTGTAGCAATGGATTTTTCTATGGCATGATCATAAGTTGATAAAGTTAATTCTTATCACCTTTTTCTCAATAGTTGTAGACAAAGGATTATTGTGATCATAGAGCTACTTTACTTATTGTAGCAATGGATTTTTCTATGGCATGATCATATGTTGATAAAGTTAATTCTTATCATTTGATGACAATGCTTCTTCCTCCTTATTATTAGGGATAGGGATAGCTAATGGGATAGATTTATAGCGAACTACTTCTTCGATTAATGACAAAGTGGAAAAACTTGTCAGTTCCTCCACCATTATATGTGCTTGCTCCTTGAATATTACATCACGACTCGCTATAAGCTTCTTTTCCTCTCGATCATACAATTTGTAAGCATTTTTCTCATCATTATAACTAAGAGGATACATTTTGTGCTTTTTAGTCCCAATTTTTTTCTCTTATCCTTTGGAACATGTGCATAATATTCATATCCAAAAGTTTGAAAATGTGAGACAAATGATTTCTTACCAGTGTAGACCTCACAAAGAGTTTTTCTCATGAGAGCCTTTGTAAAGCTCCAATTGAAAATATAGGCTATAGTATTAACAGCTTCGGCCCAAAATTGGTTAGGCAATCCCTTGCCCTTATTAAGTATGCATCTTGCCATGTCCATACGATATGATTTTGACATTCAATTATGCCATTCTGTTAAGGCATATGAGGCATCATCAATTGATGCTTATTCCCTTTGCTCTTACAAAAGCCTTCAAATTCCTTTCAATTGAATGCACCATTGTCATCTCTTCTAAATTTCTTCACATGTTTCCTTGTTGTATTCTCAATAAGTCTTAGCTGTTCTTTAAACTTACCAAATTAAGCCTTATCATAAAGGAAGTACACCCACATCTTTATATTGTAATCATTGATGATCAACATAAAATAAAAAGATTTTCCTAAGGCTTATGTAGGCATTTTACCACATAAGTCAATATGCACTCACTCTAGAGGAGCTTTCACTTTGTTATTGCTTTCTTATGGAAATAATTTTTTTTGTTGCTTCCTTATCATATAAACTTCACATGGTTCCTTCATTTTAGTTACTACAAGTAGGTATACCTTTCTTATGTAGCTCCTTTAGCATTTCACATCCAATGTGACTAAATCTTTCATACCAAAGTTTACTTATGCCTACACCAGTAGTGTCTATAAGAGCACTTAGCTTATACATGTTATTTCTTCTTTCTTATTTGCTAATAACTTTCCTAGCATTATCGAGAATTTTTACACTTGTTTTAGTGAACCTCACTTCATGGCCAAGGTCATTTATGGATGCAATTAATTATAGATTTCTTTTAATCTCTAAAGTATTAATATATTTGAAAACCTTTTGACTTTACCATTTGCAGCAACTAAGAAAATAATACACATTCCCTTAGCAGGGTATTTTGCATTATTCCCAATCATCACAATGATAGATTCTCGCAAAGGCTACATAGAATTATATAGACCTTTCTTATTGATTATGTGATAAGAGGCACTACTATCCGATACGCATGAGTTAGTAGTAGATACTTCTTATGCCAATAAATATACTTTCTCAATGGTAGCCATGAATAACTTCAGCTCTAGTTTCAACCATATTGGCTATCTCCTTCCCTTTACTTTTCAAGGTGTCCTTCTTCTCATCTACCTTATTGATATGACAATCTACAATTACTTGTCCTTTCTTCTTGTAGTAGAAGCACTCTTCTTGAAACTTTTTCTAACCACCCTTTTCTTTTGTCACAATTTGCAGAGGAACATCCTTTGCCTTTTTCATTGGTAGAAAATATTTTCTTCTTGGGCTTTAAGCTATAACTCCTCCTCCATTAATAGTGCACAAAATTCCTCAAATATCAAAGCTTGGGGTCTCACATGAGTACTAATAGTAAATACTTTCTTCTTGGGCTTTAAGCTACAACTCCTCCTCCATTAATAGTGCACAAAATTCCTCAAATATCAAAGCTTGAGGTCTCATCTGAGTATTAAGGGCAATTACTGGTCCATCAAACTTTGGTGGCCAAATTTAAAGATGCATCCGAGCTAGCTCCTTGCAAATATTTTGTATCCCACCACCAGCCATCCAATCATGTAGTTTCTTAATCTAAGTGATGAATGCTTTAGCCATCTCTCCTTTAGCAAACTTCTCCATTGCTAGTTATTTCTCCAAGTTCTAAATCCTTATTTGGTTTTGCATTTCCTACTGACTCCTCAATACGTTTCAAGAGTTTGATACCTTGGTTATATATTGAATCAAGGTCGAAATACTATCAAAACAACTTATAACTAAGGCACGCAATGTATTTGCATTTTTTTACTTCTAAACCCATAGAAGATCTACATTTTGAAAATTTATAACACTTGAATTTAATTGGTCGAGGGTGGATTGTGGTTCTGGGTCAATCCCCAACATTATCTCTAGGAGCTCATAAGAATCAAGGATACTTGTAGCTTTAAACTTCCACAAAGTGTAGTTAGTACCATCTAACTTGTCTTCATTGAAGGTTGATGGACGAGTCCTCAATGTTTGAATTGCCAGTACACCAATACCACTACCTTGTGCACCAAAATCACTTCTAGATGAGGGCATTTATCCTCTTCTCACTGTAAAAGCCCTTATCTCAGAGCCCCCTGGCTTTGATACCATGTAGAAATTATACAGTGTAGTGAACAAAAGCAAGGAATAGAGAGTACACAACAAATATGAGAAGAATAGAAACTTCTTTAATTCCAAACAAATTGATACAAAGATGGCTTTGTCTACCCATGCACATCAATTGTGAAGCTTAGATGGTAATCTAAATAGACGATAGGCAAAGAGATTAAGGTTAGCTATAAGAACTCTAATTACGAACCTTCCCTAGTTGGCTAACGAATATTCTAGGGAATATTTCCTTTGTTATCAAGCTGAGTGCTATCCTTAGGTATTTAGTACACCTAACAACTTTGTGGGCCAAATGAATTCATTCCAATATGAAAGGGCCTAGCTCAAAAGCCTTTAATGTAGAGATGGACAAGGAGACATGTCACCTAGCATGATTGCATAGTTAATTTGCTATCTTACTCCCATTTCCACTAAAAAGTCAATCATCTTTAGAAAAAAATGAAAGATAGAATGTTCTTCATAAAAAGGAGGTATTGAGACTCCAAAGAGAGATTAAATAGATTTTCTTTTATCATATGCTTTAAAGAATGACAATACTCATGAAAAGTGCTATGTAACATTAAAACTAAAAAGTCAATCTGCTTTATTAAGAAACTAAAATTGAAATATCCTTCATAAAAATGAGAAAGGAAGTCTCTAAAGAGAGGTTAAACTGAGAGAGAGAGAGAGAGAGAGAGAGAGAGAGAGAGAGAGAGAGAGAGAGAGAGAGAGAGAGAGAGAGAGAGAGAGTGTGTGTGTGTGTGTGTGTGAGTGTGTGTGTGTGTGTGTGTGTGTATGTGTGTGCGTGCGTGTGTGTAGTTTTAAGCTAATGTAAACAATCCAATATGTCTCAAAGGCATATTCCACAAATCCAAAGACTTGGAAACCTAATGTGTGTGTGTGTGTGTGTTTTGTTGGAAACCAGAGTTGCAGCATTGGAATGTGTGCACAAGAGGGAGAAGAGAGCTCAAAGTACAAGAACAAAATCTTGCTTACTAAGTTGCTTAGAGTACAACTTGGGTACACTCTCCCACACTTGATAGTGACCCATAGGCTGTTTATATAGCCTCTGCAAAGCTAGGGTTAGGGTTTCCCCTACCCCTAGGGCTATTCACCTTCATCTTCCCTTATATTCCCTTGCTTATAGTGGGTTCCTATGCCTGTCTTCTAACACCCCCCCTCAATGCCAGGGTGGCATTGGATTACAAATCATGTAAGAGGTTCCCCCCCTTTCTTGGGATGCCTTTATAAATCAGGCTTACAAGGTTGTTTTAGGTAGATGATTTAAAGAGTCAAAGCAGTCGATCTTCAGATGGATTGGAGGCATAGTTGGCCACCAATTCTTTGGGTATATCAGGAGTGTTGGGGCATTTACTAGTGATATGCCCTGTCTTCTTGCATTTGTTACATTTCATCTTCTCGAGATACTTCTTCCAACAGTTGTTTACAAGATGTCCTTTTTTCTTATAGAAAGAACATCTAGTGAGAGCTGTATGTACCAATACTTGATCACGGGAAGTTGAAGATGCCTGACTATTGCTGCTTTCTTTGTGGTTCCTCTTTTCTTCATCCAAACAGGTTAGAATGGTACTTGCCAATGTAGGATCTGGAATGTTGGTGAGAGTGGTTACAAGAGTAGGAAACACCTATTTTACAGCTTTTAGGAGAATAGCAATAGCATCTTCTTCATGTATTGGAGCTTGTACAGAGGCAAGTTGTGCCATAAGTCCCTTCATGTGAGAGATGAATTTTCCCAAATCTTCTCTTGATCGATATTCCAAGCTAAAGAATTCAAATTTAAGGAAGATTTTAGTATTTTTACCAGTGGCTCCATAGAGCTTTTCAAGCTCATCCCAATTTTCTTTAGCAGTGTTTAGTTGATCAACATGATGAATTAGGGATTCAACTAAGTGTAACATTATGATTGCTTGAGCACGTTGGTCATCCTCTATATCAACCAGATTTGTAGAGTTTACAACTCTACTGCCTTGAATGAGAGGCCAATACCCTCTCTCCATCATTTTGTATTTTATAAGTACTTGCCATGGGTGGAAATCTTTGCTATCAAACTTTCGAATTTGAGGACGGACATCAACATATTGTTGAGACTCAAGCTCATTTGTCTTCAGTCAGTTGTTTACCTTAGTGAATAAGGTTAAGTCACACTGACTTAACCATGATTAGATCTAGGTCAGTTGATCTTTGAATGTGTGTTGTACATACAGTTGACTTGTGTGTGACTGTGAGTGGATGATGTAGAATGAACTGAAGGGAGTTGTCTGCTACCCTTGGGCCTGAGCCTTTGTCTCCATCTTTTTTTCTTCTGAACTCTAATATGGTATCAAAGCTCACTAGGTAGTGTGCTAAGTCTGCAAGAGCAGACTCATCTAAGGCTGAGAGTGCCCAGCTTACTCGTGTTATTCAAAGCATCAGCTGGGAAGAGCTGGACCGAATGCAACAAGAGGAAAACACATATGGCAATAGCCAAATGATGAGTGCTGAAGTGAATTAGTTTTTGCACCAATGTCTCTGTTCATTGTTCAGTAAGAGCAAGGTGGATGCGAAATCAACAAAGCAAAGAGCACACCAGGTCTGGTGCGCAGATCGGTCGCAGTATGCTCACGTAGTGAATCCCGGAAGGTCCCCAAGAACAATGAACTCTACCTTTTTGCACAAAAAACAATGTAAAAGCATGAACGACAAGAAGCAAGAGACCAATTGGGTTCAATCTCCCCCCATGCCTTGTGTGAGCGCTTCACAAAGCATGTATTTTATGTATATTTCCATCTTCATGCTCAATAATAGCCCAATTTAAAAAATATGACAAGCTTTTAGCTTTTGAGTTTGCTTTCTACAAAAATAGGAAATAAAGCTAATGGACGGTGCCCATAGAGTCTGGCACGCCCAACACAATGTCCAAATAGAAATAACATATCCGTGCGCATAGGCGCATACAAAATAATAATCAATAATCAATGCCTCAATAGACATAACAAAATATAGGCGTGGCGCCTATCAAAATATAATCCAAAGGTCGAATACTCGCTAGACTCCAATGCTTTTCTCCGCCACTGCTGCTATCTCTACACATCAACTGAAGCATTCACAATCTTTAGTAAAATAATGCAATTAAACCGACAAAAGTGAATACCTAGCAGTCTTCAGCTACATAAATAAATCAACTGGTTAGAAATAAATCCTAACCTTAATTTATTACGAGTGCGCACTCTAAACTCATAAACGTTTATTAATTTAATATGCATTTTGTGGAATCACCCGCTATGGAATCACCCATGTACACACTAAATTAATGAAACGCCCGAAAAGGACAAGTGTCCCCATCAACTTCTCGCACAAAGAATCCTCTTTGTGTATGAGCCCCGGTCATCTAAGTTTACGGAATCCACCGTAAAACCTCACGGAATCCACCGTGGCACGGAATCCACCGTGGAATATGCCTCCTGGCATCATACCCCCGGGGTGGGATAGCAATTGACCTCAATTGCTATTAGCTCAATGTGGAGCTAACAGAGTGGGGAAAGCATTTAAGTCTCTAGCGTGCATCCATTGTGCTTCCTCTACAGGATGGTTCTTAAATTTAACTAGATATTTGGAATACCTTCGGCCACTTCTAGTGGTCATGTAGTCAGTGTCTATGATGGCTTCTGGTTCAAGTATTTCAGTCTCTTCCTCTAATAAAGGTGGGTTTTCATAAATAGGGTGGATAGGTAATTGGCCTCTAAATGGTCTCAATAAACTAATATGAAATGTATTGTGAATTTTCCAATGAGATGGTAATTCTAACTTGAATGCATTATCATTAATCTTATGAATGATTCTAAATGGTCCATAGAATCTAGGAGCTAATTTGACAACTGGATGTCTATCTACACTTTGCAGTCTACGTTTTTCTATTCTCAGCCAAACATAATCATCAACTTTGAAATTCATGGCTTGTCTTTTCTTGTTGGCTTGTTTGGTATATGATTGTTGGGCTTTAGCAATCATATCCTTGACCTCATCAAAAATACTGTTATGCATACTAGCAATATCATCAGCACTCTGAATTCTATTAGACAAAGATGCAACAGGTGTAGATAATCTATATCCATAAATGACTTCAAAGGTGCTTTCTTGGTAGATGTGTGCGGTGTATTGTTATATGCAAACTGTAATAAATGCAAATGAGTGTCCCATGTCTGAGGTTTAGAGATAGTATATGCACGTAAAAGATCTAGAATGGTGCTGTTTGTGGCTTCTGTTTGTCCATTTGTTTCTGGATGAAATACAGATGAGAAATCAATCTTTGTGCCTAGATTTGCAAACAGAGTAATCCAAAAATTGTTACAAAATCTAGAATCACGATCTGAAATAATCACTTTTGGCAATCCATGGTTAGTAAAAACAGTTTTCAAAAATAATTGTGCTGCTTGTGATGTTGTTAAAGTTTTCTTACAAGGAATGAAATATGCTTGCTTACTAAATCTATCTACAACTCTCCAAATCATATCATGATTAGATTTAGTATTTGGTAAACCAGTAATGAAATCCATAGAAATATGTTCCCAAGGTTTAGATGGAATAAACAAAGGCATTAGTAATCCATATTGTTTACCATGATGTCTCTTTATTCTTTGACAAATCAAACATTCAGAAACGAAATTAGATACATCTGCATCTATATGCGGCCAATAAAAATCTTCAGTTAACATGCGTAATGTAGATATGATACCTCTATGACCTTGATATGGGGGACAATGAATTTCATTCAAAACAAAAGATCGGAATGGAATAGTAACACACAGTCTCTTTTCATAAAACATAAATCCATCATTATATGACAATGAATCAACAGGAATGAAATTATTTTGAACTAATTTTTGCTAATCCGAATGAAAAGTAATATCCTGGTGATATGTATCTTTCATAGCAATCAAAGAATCAAAAGATATGACAGAAATATTATGAATTGCAGGTCTTCTACTCAATGCATCAGCAACTACATTTTCTTTTCCAGGTTGGTATTGAATGATAGGATGAATGAATTCTAAACCCATTAAGTAGTGTTTCCACTGTCTTAATGCTTGTACAACTGCTAATAATTCTTTGTCATAGGTGGAATATTTCAGCTCAGAGGGTTTCAGCTTAGAACTAGAATATGCTATTGGATGATTGTCTTGCATTAGTACGGCTCCTATTCCTGATCCACTAGCATCGGTCACAACTAGAAAGAATGGTCTATTAAAGTCAGGCAATTGTAAAACAGGGGTATTGGTTAATGCACGTTTCAGTAAGTCAAAGGATTTCTGCTGAGTTTCAGTCCATTGATAAACAATTCCTTTCTTAAGAAGTTTGGTTAATGGTAAAGCAAGTAATGAAAAATTACGTACAAACTTCCTATAGAAACTAGCAAGACCAAGGAATGAGCGTAACTCATGCACATTTTTAGGAACATGCCAATGCAATATTGCATCAATTTTCTTAGGATCAACTTTAATTCCTTCAGATGATACAATATGACCTAAATATTCTATTTCTGTCTTAAAGAATTCACTCTTTTCAGAATTTGCAAACAATTGATTTTCTTTCAGTAATTGAAAAACTAATGATAAATGCTCATAATGCTCTTTTTCACTTTGACTAAACACTAGAATATCATCAAAGAAAACAATCACACAGTACTGATATTTCAGAAAGATACGGTTCATCATTCTACTGAAAGTGGTAGGTGCATTAGTCAATCCGAATGGCATGACTAAGAATTCGTAATGGCCAAACTGTGTTCTGAATGCAGTCTTAAATATGTCAGATTTATCTAGCCTCACCTGATGATATCCGGACTTAAGGTCAATTTTACTAAATATAGAAGATCCTTGCAGTTTGTCCATAAGGTCATCAACTCTAGGTATAGGATACCTATTCTTTACAGTGATCTTATTTAAAGCTCGGTAGTCAATACACATACGATAGGTATTATTCTTTTTCTTGACTAAGAGTACAGGTGCACCAAATGGAGAACTGCTAGGTCGAATTAAGCTTCTATTTAGTAATTCTTCAACTTGACTCTGGATTTCTTTTTGCTCTATTTGATTGTGCCTATATGGTGCTTTGCAAGGTGGTTGTGTGCCAGGGATTAAATCAATCTTATGGTCTTCTGGTCGTGAAGGAGGTAAACCTGGTGGTAGGTCTTCGGCAAAACAGTCTTTAAAATATGCAAGAAATTCCTTATGCCTAGGGTGCATATGATTTTCCTTTGCTTGCAATTCATTCACCCAAATGAGATATGATTTAGTACTCTTGCGTAATGCACGTTTTGCTTGAGTATGCAAAAGCAGTGGAAAAACATTAGATGCATGCATACCATATAATGTAATAGATTTTCCTTGAAAATTAATATTCATTGTGTGCGTGGAATAATCTATATTTGGATTATGTTGGTGTCGCCAAGGCATTCCTAGAATAATGTCACTTGACTGTAATGGAACAACTAAGAAATTTCTCCTTTCAGTGTATGAACCAATTTGAATCTCTAAATCTTGAACTTCTTGTGTGCTATTGTACGTAGTGCCTAAAAATGCAGCTTTTATGCGATAATGCGTAGGTACAGTCTGTAATTTCAATTCCTTTACCAATTTTGCTAAAATAAAGTCATGAGTACTACCGTCGTCATGCAAGATAGTTATTTCCTTTCCATGCACCAAACATTTCATAGTCAATAAAGAATGTGGAGTAGGCATACCTGGTAAAGTGTCGGAAGTAGTAGTAGGATCATCCTCATCTTCAGTGAAATCAGGCATATCCTCATGCTCGTCTTCGTCCATGGCTCCAAGATAGTTGATATGTGCTGGTGGCTTCTTTGAATGACAATTTGCTGCGAGATGCCTCGGCTGGTGACATTTATAGCATACTATTGGCTTGGCTTTGGTTACATTATTTGCAATGGCTGGAAGTCTGGGTACATTTGGATTTGCTTGTGGAATAGGCTTAGGATTTAGATTGACATTGGATGGTAATGCAAGTGGTTTAGCCCAATTCTTGCGGAAAGATGGTGATGAGAAACGACCTGGATTAAACCTTCTAAAATTGGAATTGAATTGTTTAGATCCATAATTACCATTGGCTTGGAATTGCTATGGTCGTCTGTCTCTTCCGCGTAACTTATCTTCAGTGTCGTGAGCTAGTGAGATGGCGTCTTCAAGGGTAGCAGGCTTGAACATGTTCACTTCAGCGTAGTAATGTCCAAGAAGTCCAGACATATACTTCCGCTTATGTGTCATCTTTGGTACGCCTTCAAGCATGCGTAGCTGTAGGAGTGCATTCCAAAAACGCTCTGTATACTGTGGAATAGGCTCACGATCCCGTTGTTGAAGTAAATCCCATTGCTTGATAGCCTTCTCATGAAATTGCGGTGGAAGGGAATTCTGCATGAACTTCTTCTTGAAATCTTCCCAAGTAGCAGGACATTCTATGCTCTTGCATACTACAGTCCACCAAAGTGATGCTCTGTCTACCAAATGATTAGTAACACACTTGATTTTATCTTTTTCTGGATAAGTTTCCTCATGGAAATAGTCATCAAACTGGCTAATGAATAATAAAACAATCTTTCCTTCTCGTATGCCATTGAAAGTGCGAAATTTGAAACTTCGTTTACTTATCTTTGATTCCTTGCGAATGGTTTGTGCTTCAAGAGTGGCGTCGATGGTACGTCGAATCAAATCTTCAGCTTGAGGTTCTTCTTTGTCGGTGGACGCTCTTTGTAATTTTGTCAATTGCGCTTGCAATGCTTGCCTAGCCCTTCGTTCTTCTTCCAATTGCAGCATGATTAAATCCAGCTTTTGTTCCATGGTAGGCTCAGGTAGGTCGTCTTCAGCCATAAGATCATCCATATGTGGGGTCGTCATCCTGTAAAACTCAATAAACCTTTCTCACTCAAAATCAGGTTAGTGGGATGAGCGTAGCTCAAATTCGGGGTTACAAGGCTATGTATTTTTGGGTATTTCTTTCTCAATTTTCAGAAAATCTGCAATATTTCCTTCTTCGTTTGCTGAAAATACTTCAGTGAACCTGTAGATGGGTAGAATACTTTGCCACGAACAACTTTCCAGTTCAAAGTTTCTGTGCAGGAACAACCCTTCTAGGAGTTTTGAGCACTAGTCAGTTCTGACTCCAGTTGACTGGTCTGACTTGCAGAGTTGCAGACTTAGCCGACTTGCAGAGTTGCAGACTTGCAGAACTTAGGCCGACTTGATGAACTTGCAGGACTTGATTCCAGTCGACTTGCAGAACTTGATTTTTGGTGCGCAGGACCCGGAGTTTGGTGATTTGCCTGCCTTATGAAACTTGATTAAGCTTAATGAATTAAGCTTAATAGATTAAGCTTAATAAGGGGGACTTTTGCAATCAGTAAATGGCGCAATCGTGGGGGGGGGGGGGTGTTTTTTTGACGTCGCGAAAAATGCGGAGACCTCCTCTTGTACCACGATGAGAAATCTGAAGCTTCAAGCTTCTTTTAAAGCTTATAAGCTTAGCAATTAAGCTTTGAAAAAGTTGGTTTATGAGTTTGCTCACTGGTTTTTGAAGACTTGATGAAGGAGATGAATGCGTGGTCCTCCGCCTGTACAGCCTGGTCCTTCGCGATCTGAGAGTAGAAACAGGGGTTCTTGATCGCTAGAAGTCTGCCTGTATCGACGGTTCGTGACAAGATTGACTGAAGAGCCCGATCGTTCCTAGAGCTCTGCCTTCACTCGAGATGGGTAGCGATTGGAAGCTCTTGATCTTAGCTTCGCTCTGATACCACTGGTGCGCAGATCGGTCGCAGTATGCTCACGTAGTGTATCCCGGAAGGTCCCCAAGAACAATGAACTCTACCTTTTTGCACAAAAAACAATGTAAAAGCATGAACGACAAGAAGCAAGAGACCAATTGGGTTCAATCTCCCCCCATGCCTTGTGTGAGCGCTTCACAAAGCATGTATTTTATGTATATTTCCATCTTCATGCTCAATAATAGCCCAATTTACAAAAATATGACAAGCTTTTAGCTTTTGAGTTTGCTTTCTACAAAAATAGGAAATAAAGCTAATGGACGGTGCCCATAGAGTCTGGCACGCCCAACACAATGTCCAAATAGAAATAACATATCCGTGCGCATAGGCGCATACAAAATAATAATCAATAATCAATGCCTCAATAGACATAACAAAATATAGGCGTGGCGCCTATCAAAATATAATCCAAAGGTCGAATACTCGCTAGACTCCAATGCTTTCCTCCACCACTGTTGCTATCTCTACACATCAACTGAAGCATTCACAATCTTTAGTAAAATAATGCAATTAAATCGACAAAAGTGAATACCTAGCAGTCTTCAGCTACATAAATAAATCAACTGGTTAGAAATAAATCCTAACCTTAATTTATTACGAGTGCGCACTCTAAACTCATAAACGTTTATTAATTTAATATGCATTTTGCGGAATCACCTGCTATGGAATCACCCATGTACACACTAAATTAATGAAACGCCCGAAAAGGACAGGCGTCCCCATCAACTTCTCGCACAAAGAATCCTCTTTGTGTATGAGCCCCGATCATCTAAGTTTACGGAATCCACCGTAAAACCTCACGGAATCCACCGTGGAATATGCCTCCTGGCATCAAGGTCAACGGAAGGGTGTGAAAGATCGAATCACGGAAGTTGCTACAGGATTGATTTAGAGCACGCAGTAGTAGCTGTGCTCGTCTGACGATAAAAATTTAAAAAAAAAATGCAGCTCGCTGATTGCGAATTCAATGATGCAAGGAGCACACCAAGCGAACAACGATGCTCTCGATGTAGCTGCACCCGTCTGCTGATGACACAAAAGCAGGATATTGTAGAGTTTTTCAAAGAGAAGTGGCATGCCAAACTAAGGCTGCAGGGTCAGGACAATGGTGGGAGCATGATGATAAGCAAGGGAAAGCTAAAATCGGTAGCTGATAACACCACATTTGCTTCTAGCATGGCAAATGTCTGCCCTATACAGTTGCGTGGTCCAATGGAGAAGGGCAAGAAGACTCCATAACTGAATGAAATTTTCTGTGTCTTGGAAATCTGTGGTGCTCAACATAGCAGCATTACAAGAAAAGAATAGGCACATGTGTCTTTGTCTTCAACTATAATTGGACAGAGCTTGACAAGAATCCGGCATCCAAGTCAAGTTCAGTGTGGTTATTCAAGTCAACTTGCAGGTGAATCCACCGAGCCCTGTCAGACTGCGACAGTGTGTGATTTTTTTTTTTGACAAGAAGGGAAAGCACCCCCGCATCATGGCAAAAGGATATATGTAGGACATGATGTGCACAGACGGACAAGAACATGGAGCTGAACAGATAGCAGTGCCTCACTGAATGTTCACAGGAGAGGCGAAAGTCTAACCCATATGCCTCCAATCACAGGAGGATAGATGTAAGCTTGCATAATGTGGCACAACTCTGTGAAGAAAGGCTAAATAGAAGAATGTTGGTGGCACTTTTAGCGAGAAATCCATGTCATGTGTACTTGGACAGAAAGGGTAGCCATAGGACGAGATCAATGTTGCCTTGAGATTCTCACCACACGATTAGGAAGGCATGTGTTGGTCTATCTGCTATGCTATACAGACTGGTGCTTCTTGGTGCTTGTGGTATAAAAAGTGTAGAGCACTTGGTTTTTTTTTGTCTTGTATGCACATTGAGCTGAAATAAAGCAGACATCTGAAATGCAGTAGTGGTTATTGGTGAAAGATACTGGTTGCATTACAAGTTTTTTTGCAGTGGGGCTAACTGTTAACAGTTTGCAGCAAGCATACAAGTATTGGGTCTATTGAGTTATGTATTGACTCCCAGAGATTGTGACATATAACTGCTATGGTTTATGGCTTGGTTGAGCTGAGAATAACCTCACTTGGATATAGAGAATATATAGCTGGTTACTTACAGACTGCTGGTTACAGATTGTTGTCCGTCATTGAATGTTGCATATGCCTATATGTCTACTGATCAGACAATGCTAATTGGTTGGAATGCTATTACATCTAATGCTTTGCCACATGTTTAGATATGTATGACATTGTTGTGAACTAAAATTTACTAGTTTTGCAAAGCTGAAGACCTTGAAAATGGCAAACACAGGAGAGAAGGATACTATCACTCAGATAGTTGGTGAGAAGCTGGACTATAACAATTTCATTCTATGGAAATTCAGGATGTCTAATTTTTTAATTGGAAGAGGCTATTGGGACCTAGTCACAGGTCTTGAAGATGAGCCCAAGCTACCGGAAGATAGACCTCCAACACAGGATCAGTTGAAGGCACACAGGACTTGGTTGGAAAAGACCAGCAAGGTCTTGCATTGGTTGTCACTATGTGTGTCAGACACAAAGGCTATGCAAATTGCAAATTGTACTTCCCCAAAAGCTGCTTGGGACTTATTGATGAAGAATTATGGGCATGTCACTCATGCAAGAAAGACACAACTGAAGCAAAAATTCAACCACATATCCAGGAATGGAAGGTCTATTGAGGACTATGTCAGTGAGATCATATCCATTGCAGAACAACTAGGATCAATTGGAGCTGAAGTTGAGGATGATGATTTGGTAGCCACTACCCTCCATGGACTTGGACAGGAATATAAGCAGTTTGATACTTCCATTTCAGTGCGTCAGGAGCAGCCTGACTTTGATGAACTTGCAGCACTTCTTTTGCATGAAGAAGTGAAACTTGGACTTAATACAAGTTCTAGTGGGTCTAAAAACAGTAGGGACAATGTCTTCTACTCAAATCAAAGGGGTAGAGGTGGAAGAGAAAGATCAAATTTTCGAGGAAGAGGTGTTGGAAATGCATATGCAGCCCGTGGACAGCAAGCTACTAGATGGCAAAATAGGCAGCCTCAAGCAAATAGAGGTGCCTCAAATGCTCATGGAAGAGGAGGTTATTCACCTAGAGGAAGAGGCACTTGGCAGTAGCCTCAAATGAGTCATGGACAACAATCAAATGCAAATAAGGATTGCCATTATTGTGGCAAATACGGGCATGTAGCTAAGGATTGCTACAAAAAGCAGAATGATCAAAGAGCAAGAGGGAAGCAACATGGTAATTATGCTTCTTCTAGTGGTATGCAGGAGGATGACAGGTTGTTTGCAATGCAACATGTGAAGAAAGGGTTTCCTATACACGACAAAGCAGATGATGTATGGTATATAGACTCAGGGGCATCTAACCACATGACTCCTCATGGAGAGTGGTTTGACACATTGGTAGAAGGTGCTCATGGATATGTTTGCACAGGGGATGATACGCAACATGACATTATGCATACAAGTACTGTTCCCTTGATGATGCATGGTGACAGGAAAAAGAGTCTCTATGATGTATTACATGTACCCTCCATAACCAAAAACTTGCTTTCTGTGGGACAAATGGTTGAACAAAATCTACAAGTTAGATTCAATAGAGATGGATGCTACATTGAAGAGTATGGTCAAGGATGCAAACTCATTGCTAAAGGCAAAAGAAATGGCAGGATGTTTACATTGGATACGAAAATTCCAGCATTGAATGCTGCTATGTACTCACATGAAAATGCTGCAATAAGGGACATTGAGATATGGCATAAAAGGATTGGACATGTAAATGTTCAAAAGTTGAAGAATATGCAGCATAAGCAAGTTGTACTTGGACTTCCTAAGTTCAAGCATGCGGAATTGGGACATGTATGTCAGTCTTGTCAATTTGGAAAGCAATCAAGGCTTCCATTTATGAGGCATGTAAGCATTACTACTAGACCATTACAGCTTGTACATTCTGATGTATGGGGACCCTCACAGAATGCATCTCTTGGGGGATCACGTTACTATGTGTCATTCATAGATGACTATACTAGGTACATATGGTTGTATGTGCTAAAGCACAAGAGTGATGTCATGGATGCTTTTCAAGATTTTAATAGACATGTGGAGAAATAATTGGCGTGCTACATCTCACGCTTGAGATCTGATAGTGGTGGAGAATATGTTTCTAAAGACTTTGATCACTTCTTGGCAGCTCATGGAATTAAAAGGCAATTGACATGCAGGTACACACCACAAAAAAATGGTGTGGCAGAAAGGAAAAATAGGGTGATCATGGAATCAGCTAGAACCATGTTGAATGAGAAAAGCCTACCAAATCCATATTGGGCAGAGGCTGTAATGACTGCGGTGTATGTCATGAATCGTACACCAACAACAGGTATACATGAGGTGACTCCTTATGAGAGGCTTTATGGGATAAAGCCGGACATCAGCCATCTTAAGGTTTTTGGATGCTTAGCATATGTACATGTTCCAGATGAAAAGAGGCAGAAGCTCAATCCAAAGGTAGAAAAGGCCATCTTTATTGGGTATGCACAAGATCAGAAAGCGTACAAATGCTACAATCCTTCTACTCATGAGACATTGGTATCAAGAGATGTGGTATTTGATGAGTTGAAATCATGGCATGAGAAGAAGATCACTGTGATGAATGATGATTATAGTTGTCAGGAGCCGTATGTACATGCAGGTACAAATGAAAGTGCAGAAATTTCTAGGCCTTCTAAAGATGCTACTACATCAGTTAGTCCTTGGACAGGTAGATTGAGGACTTCAGCATCTTTGTCCACTGACACGGGTATGTCAGTGAGGGGGAGAGATGTGGATAAAGGCAAATGAAAACTTGATGATGTTACAAGGCCACTCACCTATGGTTATGATTCACTTGGTATTGACAGCTTGGATAGTGAGTTTGGTATTCCATCAGTTGTGACTCCTGGCGTGAGACATAGATATATACCACCTCATGAGAGAGGAGAGTCTCATACTGCACCTCAGTTGAGGAGATCAGAAAGAGTTAGGAAGCCTATGGATAGGCTTACATACAGTGGTTACACAGTGAGACACTATGCATATATGGCAAAAGTCACTAGCTTCAAGGAACCCACAAAGTTTTCTGAAGCTATTTTGGATGATCATTGGTGTAAGGCAATGGATGAGGAATATTCAGCATTGGCTGAAAATGACACTTGGAATTTGGTTGAATTGCCTGAAGGAAAAATGGCTATTGGTTGCAAATGGATATACAAAGTGAAATGCAAATCAGATGGCACATTGGAAAGGTACAAGGCAAGACTTGTGGCAAAAGGGTATGCACAACAATATGGTCTTGATTATGAGGAAACATTCAGTACTGTTGCTAAAATGGCAACCGTGAGGACAGTGATTGCTTTGGCAGCATCTAAAGGATGGAGTATGTATCAGATGGATGTGAAGAATGCTTTTCTCAATGGTGATTTGGTTGAGGAAGTATACATGGATCAGCCCGAGGGCTATGCATATCCAGATTTTCCTACATATGTGTGTAGATTGAAGAAAGCATTATATGGGCTGAAGCAAGCACCTAGAGCTTGGAATGCTAAGATAAGTGCATGCTTACAAAAACTTGGTTTTACTATGGGCAAGGCTGATCATAGCCTATTCACAAAGAAGACAAGCGCTGTTTATGTAGTATTAGTCATCTATGTGGATGACTTAATCATTACAGGTGATGATGTCACAGGAATTGGAGAGATCAAGGAAATGTTACATGCTGAATTTCAGGTTAAAGATTTGGGAGATCCGAAGTATTTCCTTGGGATTGAGGTTATCTCTACATCTCATGGTACTTGGTTGTTGCAGAAGTAGTATGCACAGGATATGTTAACCAAGTATGGTATGTTGGATTGCAAAGCATTGAGCACTCCATTGGAACAAAATGTTAAGCTACTTGCAAATGTTGGGCATGAGATTGAGAATGTCACTATGTATAGACAAATGGTGGGTAGCCTGATTTACCTTACCATTACTAGACCGGATCTTAACTATTCAGTTGGACTGATTAATCAGTTCATGCAGAAGCCTATGAAGCCACACTTGGATGCAATGAGGAGGACCTTGAGATATGTAAAGGCTACATCAGATTATGGTCTATTCTATGAGCATGGTAAGCCTTTGAAGCTTACAGGATATACAAATGCTGACTGGGCAGGAAGTACCTATGACAGGAGATCTACTAGTGGGTATGCATTTTCCCTTGGTAGTAGTATGGTCAGCTGGAGCAGTAAGAAGCAACCTACAGTTGCACTCTCTAGTACTGAGGCAAAGTATAGAGGTACTGCACTAGCTGCATGTGAGGCAGCATGGCTCATGAAGCTTCTTGATGATTTGGGCATGCAGGAAGTTAGGCCTGTCACACTCTATTGTGACAACATGAGTAGTGTGCTCCTAGCCAGTAATCCTGTCTATCATGCTAGGACTAAGCACATTGAGGTACACTATCACTTCATCAGGGAAAAAGCGATTGCAGGTGACATTGATTTGGTCCATGTGAGGACAAAAGACCAAGTTGCAGATATCTTCACCAAGTCATTGGGTAAAGATAAGTTTGTGCATTTCAGAGAGTTACTTGGAGTCAAGTATCCTACTTGAGCTTGAGGGGAGTGTTTACCTTAGTGAATAAGGTTAAGTCACACTGACTTAACCATGATTAGATCTAGGTCAATTGATCTTTGAATGTGTGTTGTACATACAGTTGACTTGTGTGTGACTGTGAGTGGATGATGTAGAATGAACTGAAGGGAGCTGCTTGCTACCCTTGGGCCTGAGCCTTTGTCTCCGTCTTTTTTTCTTTTGAACTCTAATACATATGCTGTGGTCATTGGGAAGGTCTTACCACTTGTTAGGACAAGGGCAGTGTCTAGTCCCTCACAAAAAAAATTTTAACTGAATGTGGAAGCAAATCAGACAATTTGAAATCAAAGTTGCAATGAAGAGAGGTTGAAAATCATATAAATGTAATATTTCAAAGTATGACTGTGGTGGTCCTTTCTTATGTGCAAACTTCTTTTGAGGTTTAATAGTCTTTTTAGGTTTTAATGAAGTAAACCTAGACTGGACTTCAGGCTCCTCCTTGTGGTATGGCTTAGTGGATGAAGCTTGTGTTGGACAAGGTTAGTCTATGATCTCAATGCTTGTTACTGATGATTCCGAGGAGAGTATAATGACACTCATCCTTTTGATTTCATTGACCGGTGTACTTGAAACAAAGTCACTCACGGTATGCAATACACTTCTAGTGTATGATGGTCTATAATTGTACACATAGCCTTACAACAATATACGAAGAGGAATAAAACTCACTAGATTTTAGTGAATACCCAGCAAGAAAATGATCAGATGATTAATGATTAGTGTTTAGAAACACTAATGTCAAGCTTAGTGAAATGCTTGAATGAAACCCAGTTGGAAGTCAGCTTCCCGATGCACTTAGTGATGTCCATTGAGCATGCCCAAGAGCTTTTAAATCTAGAATAAGCTTTAGAGAATATGCTTCAATGATTAGAATCACTGTTAATGAAGCTCAGAGTGAAAAAAGTGACAAAATGCCAAGCTTAGAGCTTGCTGGCTATGGCTACCACAAGATACACAGTTAGAGTTTGGTAGAGATCTCTCTCTCTGGGTGGAATTTCCAGAAGCCCTCTTGTGGGAAGATGGCCCACTAGGGGGGCTATAGAAGCCCTATCGTGGTGGCTGAGATTGTGCCGCCTGCTGCCCACGCCACGCTTGAAGATGCCACGCTGTTGGAAACTACGCCATTTCTGAGATTTTGACAATGCTGCCCACGATGTCGACTAATCTCGAGGTTTATTGTTCCAGGCTGATTCACCCTAGGATAGGCAAGAATTCCCTAGAAGAAATCAGAGGGAGATATGGCCTCCTTTGTCCTCCCCAAGTCCTCCAATGGAGGTAGGTTGCAGGCAGCTATGGAGGAAAGAAGGATAAGATGAAAGAGACGATAGCTCATGTGCACTTAGTGATAGTTGAGACTGAGGGAAGCTGAGGAGATCAGAGATGGCTCTGATACCATGTTAGAAACCAGAGTTGCAGCATTGGAATGTGTGCACAAGAGGGAGAAGGGTACACTCTCCCACACTTGATAGTGACCCATAGGATGTTTATATAGCCTCTGCCAAGCTAGGGTTAGGGTTTCCCCTGCCCCTAGGGCTATTCACACTCATCTGCCCTTATACTCCCTTGCTTATAGTGGGTTCCTATGCCTGTCTTCTAACATGTGTGTGTGTGTGTGTGTGTGTGTGTGTGTGTGATGGGGCCAATTTGAATTAAAAATTGGATCAAATTGAAAGATAAAAGAGAATAGAGAAATAGGACATAACACAATCAATAGGTATAATCTCCACCCATGCATGGGAAAGCACCTCCCCATCCATGTATTTATGGATTTGGATTAGCTTTTGTGCCCAAAATACATTCAAGGGCATCCTTTTTAGGCTCTTGCTTTTGTTCTTGTTATATGACATCCTTTTGTCTATAAAAGGCAAAGTATAGTCCTACTCTAGGGTCTTTACAACAAAAATGATATTTTAGCCTTTCTAGTCTTTCTTACACAAAATTACAACCAAGTAAATAACTTGTGCATGTGTGTATACAATAACCTTGCACTAAGAAGCACCTATAAAATATAATAATTATGCACTAATGAAGAATTTCAATAATAAATAAAACTTGGCCCAATGATACATTATACTAAAAAATGTTAATTCGCATAACTCTGCCTAATGATTTACTTACCACAACACTGAATACATTGCCTAATTTCCATAACGTTACCTAGGGGAATGCTATGAAAATAAAATTCTTTTTAGTTATTTATTTTTTTGGATATTCTTTATTTATTTTCCACGTGATCATGAGTTGTTATGTGTGACCTCTGTGTGACATTGGTCACATTGTGTGCTTGGTATATATATGACAAGGTACTAATGTGTTTTGTGTTGTGGTGAGTAGATTAGGTAAATTATTATTTTTTAGTAGAGTACATCATAATATATGATTTTTATTTATTTATGGATGCTTTATCAATCTGAGATTATTACATTTTGTATGTGCTTCTTAGCACAAGGTTATGATATGCACACATGTACAAGTTATTTACTTGGTTGTAATTTCTCGCAAAAAAGGCTAAAAAGGCTAAAATATTATTTTTGTTGTAAATACCCTAGAATAGGAATACACTTTGATTTTTATAGATAAAAGTGTGTCATGCGTAGAGAGAAGAAAAGCAAGACTTAAAAGGGGTACCCTTCAATGTATTTTGAGAAAAAGCTAATAAAAAAGAAATGAATACATGCATGGGGGAGATTGTACCCATTTATTGTGTCATGCACTCTTTCTCTATACTCTACTCTCTTTCAATTTGTGAGTTGATTCAATCATCTATTAATCCTTCTTATTGTATGATGAGGACTACAACATAAGATGCCTTTCTTCTTCAATGACCACATTCCTATTTTGAGCCTTAAGGCTTGAAGTACCCATGTTGACCATGCCAATGTGGTCCGTTTTGAATTTCTCAATTGTATGTTGAAATTCTCAATGGTCTTGTGCGTGCAAGGGTGTTGTTAATCCTATCTTTTTTAGGATTTGTCCATAAATTTATTATTCATATTCATCTTCTTCAATGATCACATTCCTAATTTGAACCTTGAGGCTTGAAGTTCCCATGTTGACCAAGCCATTGTGGCTCATTTTG